>NC_055957.1:35095307-35390307 GCF_018492685.1 Alosa sapidissima
GGTGAGATGGAAGTTGAAACACATGTGTTTAAAGTGCCTAAAAGGAAGGGTAGTCTAGACGGTTGTCAGAAAGACGTAAAGAAGCATGTAACACGGGAGTCACAATCGAATTGCAGTGGTACAGAAAGCGATGGTTACTCCACTGATTCGAGCAGTGGTTCATACTCTTTTAACGAGAGCATGATTTTAATTTATGGTGCTGAAGAAATCAGTAAGTTCTTGGCTGAAACTAAGGGGAAAAGGGGGTTTTAAATCCAGAATTATTACATGCTTGCTATCTTATGAGGGAAGGGGCTTTTGAGCAAAGGGAAGTTTAGCGTCTGAAAAACATTGTTCGCAAAAATTACAAAAAGTACTCCTTCATGATCACAAGACGGATCAGTCTTTTGGCTGACTTCCACTGTTTGTTTTTTGGGTGTTGTATGAATTGTTGTTTATTAATTTATTTCCGGCGAGGTGCGGTGTCAAATGTAATGCACGGTCTCGTGTTGTCCCTGGTTTATGATGCTGTGATACTTTTTAAGGAAGTATTCCTTATGTTTTGTTGTTACTTTGTTATCTGAAATACTGTTTGAATATGCTATGTATGTACACTAGTTATGTACATGCTTGAACTATGAAGGAAAGTGTGTTTTGGACATTCCAGAGGGGTCGTGTGACTGGTTCATGATTTGTTCAGCATGATGGTGCCTATTGTAGGCCTATGGTGTTTTTTTTTGTAACCCCTTTCTGGGACAATTTATGTTGTTGTTTTTTCATTTGTATTTCATTGGTTGTACTGATATCCTTAGTTGGTCTGTAAATAATGTTCTTTATAAAAATCAAAAATCTCTTTCTCTCTCTCTCATCACTCACACTCTCATTAGACATTTGTCCTTCTGCACCCCCCCCCTGTCTCTGGCACCATCTCTTTCACTGACCCCTTCCATCTTGACCCTCTCTCTCTCCTCTCTGTACTCCCCTTTCTGTCCCCCTCTCTGCCTCTCTCTCTCTCTCTCTCTCTCTCTCTCTCTCTCTCTCTCTCTCTCTCTCTCTCTCTCTCCTTCACTCTCTCTGAGTTCACTGCCCCAGTAAAGTCACTCTCCTTCAGCAGTGTCCTGTTGCCCTGGACAATGAGTCGACCTGCTGGTTAAACATGTTTCCTGTGACGAGCAGCATCTGGAGATTCCTTGTCTGCCCCCTCCTCTTCTCTCCTATCTCTCTCCTCATCTCTCCTTCTCTCCTTCTCTCTGCTCTTCCTTTTCCGTACTCTCCCATTTCTCCTCTCTTTTCTCTCCCTATCCTCTCCTCTAACTCTTCCTCATGTCTCTCATTCATCCTCTCTTCTCCTCTCCCCATTTCTCCTCTGCTTTTCCTCTCCTCTCTTGGTCAAGGCTGCTGTGTGACCTCACTTTTCTTGTCTCCGATGCCTGCTTTCTCATAACATGGCAGCGCTTACACACAAAGAGGAACCTCAAGTTTATGACTGGGAGGCGAGCTCACACTTTACTTGGATGATCTCCTATCCGCTACTAACAGATGCTTAGAGTGTAAACAAACTACATGTTCACACCCTGTTAACTACAGTTAAGGATTAAGGTTGGGGTTAAGGTTAGGGTTATGTGTTGGGCCTGGTTAAGGTTAGGGTTAGGGTTATGTGTTGGGTCTGGTTAGGGTTATGTGTTGGGCCTGGTTAAGGTTAGGGTTATGTGTTAGGCCTGGTTAAGGTTAGACTTAGGGTTATGTGTTGGGCCTGGTTAAGGTTAGGGTTATGTGTTGGGCCTGGTTAAGGGGCTGTGCACACGATGCCGGCTTTTGTGAAACCGGTGAGGTTTTGTTAACGGTTACGCCTTGCATGTACACGACGCCGGCAGTTTAGGAGACTGAAACCGGCTTCCGAAGTGGGAACTTTTGAAACCGCCGGCTAACTTTCGCCATGTAGTCGCCTGTAGGTGTGAAGCCGGCAACTTTATGACAACATAGCCCCACCTCTCAACTCAGCCACAGCACTCGACCTGACATGTTGCTTGTCAAAACAAACCAAACCATTTATTTATCATATTAAAATGTTTTTCTTTCCCCCGTCATGATTTATGTGCACAATGTAGCCTATCAGCTTTTAGTGGCTAAGTTATAATAATAATAATAATAAGCTTTATTTGTATAGCACCTTTCATACACAGAATGCAGATCAAAGTGCTTTACATTTGAAGCATGTAACACAATAATAGTCAGTCAGTCATTATCAATCACTTTTCTTTGCTGTTTATGATCTACTCAGCAACATATCAAAAATATAGAAAATGACGTCATACGACTGGCAGCCTTAACCCTCTTACCCCCCACAAGCACGCCATATGACAACTGTGGCAAGGAAAAACTCCCATATTCCAGGAAGAAACCTTGAGCAGAACCTGACTTAATAGGGGGAGCCCATCTGCTTCTGGCTGGCTGCGCCCTCCAATAGTGGCAGATGTAGAATAATCTGAAAAAGTAGTCTACAGGATAAGATGAGTTAACTAAAAGCTTTCCTGTACAGGTATGTTTTCAGATCTTTTTTAAAAATATTTACTGAACTCGCCTGCTTGATGTACAGAGGCAGGGTGTTCCATAGTTTGGGGGCATAATGGATAAACGCAGCTTCTCCACTTTGTTTGTGGAGCACTTTGGGTACGATTAAAAGATTAGAATTGGATGATCTAAGTTTCCTTTGTGGTTGATAAGATATTAAAAGCTGAGATATATGAAGGTGCTATGCCATTCAGAGCTTTGTAAGTAATTAACATAACCTTAAAATCCATTCTATAGGAAATAGGGAGCCAGTGCAGTTCAGCCAACACAGGGGTGATGTGTTCTCTCTTCTTAGTCTTAGTTAAAAGTCTAGCCGCAGAGTTCTGTATGAGTGCCAATTTCTTTAGATGTTTTTTGGGAAGACCAGTGAAAAGTGCATTGCAGTAGTCTAACCTGCTAGTGATAAAGGCGTGAATTAGTTTTTCTGCATCTTGTTGAGTTAAAAAGGGCCGCACTTTGGCAATGTTTCTCAAGTGGAAATAGGCTGTCTGAGTAACTTTACTGATATGGGGCTTAAAACTTAACTCTGCATCTAAGATGACACCGAGGCTTGTTTCTTTTGGTTTGACCTGGTGTGCCAAGTTCCCCAGATTACTAAGAATAATATCTCGCTTTAGTTTTGGTCCAACCAGAAGTACCTCTGTTTTGTCATCATTTAGTTTCAAAAAGTTTTTGCTCATCCACTGATTAATGGAGGTTAGGCATGCAGTGAGGGAGCAAAGGCCATCTGGGTTAGTTGGCTCCACAGAAATATACAATTGGGTATCATCTGCGTAGCTGTGGAAGTTTACATTATGCTGACTTATGACGTTTCCCAATGGAAGCATATATAGAGAAAATAGCAGGGGACCAAGGCAGCTCCCCTGGGCCACACCAAAAGGCAAGTCATGTTTTTCAGATACATGATCTCCTAGACTGATATAAAAATCTCTGCCAGTAATGTAGGTTTGAAACCAGTTTAGAGCATTATCAGAGAGACCCACCCACTTCGCAAGGCGGTGAATTAGGATGCTATGATCAATGGTGTCAAATGCCGCACTCAAATCCAGAAGAATAAGGATTGAGACTTTGTTTGAGTCAGTAGCTAGTCTGAGATCATTGACCATTTTTACTAGAGCCGTTTCTGTGCTGTGATTTGATCTAAAACCTGATTGGAATTTTTCAAGGATACTGTTTTCGTTGAGGAAGGTATTTAACTGATTACAAACAACTTTTTCAAGTACTTTGCTCAAAAACGATAGATTTGATATAGGCCTGTAGTTGCTCAGATTGGTATGGTCAAGATTTGACTTTTTAAGTAAAGGTTTCAACAGCGGTTTTAAAAGCAGTTGGAAATATACCTGTTTCTAATGAGGTATTTATTACCTTGAGAAAAAAGGGAGCTAAGCTATCATATACTTTTTTGAGGAATGTAGTAGGGATTGGATCTAAAACACATGTTGAGGAGCCGGTTTGAGTTATAATTTTACCAAGCTCAGATTGAGTAATAGTGCTAAAGGACCTTAATTTTGGGGGGCTGTTTTGGGGTGTACTATCAAACATATTACTTGTGTTACCAATAGCCTCCCTTATAGAAATGACTTTGTTTTTGAAGAAGTCTGCAAATTCTTCGCATCTTAGAGAGGATGCCTGACTGAGTGTATCAAAAGGTGTTTGATTCAATAGCCTATCAATGGTAGAGAACAACACCCTAGAGTTTCCACTGTTTTCAGCAATTACCTTAGAGAAGTGGTTCCTCCTCTCATTCCGAATAGCTCTATTATAATTTTGTAATAATATCTTTTCTTTTAGAATGGCACGGTGAACCTGTAACTTAGTTTTTCTCCATGTTCTCTCAGCTTTTCTACATGATCTTTTTAGATCATGGATATTTTCGTTCATCCAAGGTGTCAGTTTGCTACAGGGCCTTTTTTTAGTCTTTAAGGGTGCCACTCTGTCAAGCAGAGCGCCTAATTCACGATTGAGAGCCTCTACCATTTGATCAATGGGATGATGTAAAATATCTAAATTTATGGAGTCTATAAGAGCTATGAACTGCTGTTCTGCTCTAATGTCCAAGAGTTGCGATTTGATTGCAATTTCGGGATGAATTTTTGGAGTATGTAGTACTATATTAAAAGATACACAATGATGATCAGACATATTTATATCATTTACTGATAAGTCTGTGACTTCTATCCCTCTAGAAATGACTAGATCGAGGGTGTTGCCAAGGTTGTGGGTGGGTCCTGTAACATGCTGCTTTAGCTCTAAACTGTCCAACACATTAAGGAACTTACTGGCTTTAGCATCAGTTGTCTTATTGACATGAATATTGAAGTCGCCATTTACAATTATCCGATCATAGCTAGTGATGATGAGCGACATAAGTTCAGAAAACTGGTCGAGAAAGCCAGTCCATAGTTTAGGAGGGTGGTATAAGGTTAATAGAAGTACAGCTGGGTCAGCCTTTAGAGTGAGGGCAATATACTCAAAGGAAGCGAATTCGCCAAAGTTGACTCTAGTGCAACTATATTTGTTTGAGAGAATGGAGGCAATTCCACCACCTCGTTTGCCTTGTCTAATTGAGTGGAAGAAATTATCATTTGGGGGACAAGTCTCAACAAGAACAGCTTCGCTGTCTGAAGTCAGCCAGGTTTCAACAAGAAACAGAAAATCCATTTTTTTTTCACTAATAAAATCATTGATTGCAAAGGTTTTGGTAGTAAGTGCACCTATATTTAGTAAACCCATGTTAGCTGAAAATGCCTCTGGCTTTTGAGGAATATGCTGAGGTATGGAAAGAATATTTGTTAGGTTTCTAGTTTTAAATTTATTTTCTTTTTACTATACGTTGTGTAGAAATCAACGTTGGAATAGAACTATAAGCATAAGTCATGCTATTGCATGACGCAGCTTGATCTATGGTAATAGTATTGTATGTTACCCTGCAGAAAACATTCTCAGACCCATCCACATCTATAATGCCATTCGAATCAATACCTGGGGGGCGTGAATCTGTAATATTTTCTACAGAATGTCAATGCCTCAGTGTGGACGCTAGAAGTTAGAAGCACACGTTAGCTTAACTTAGTTAAACATTAGCTTACTGCATGTTAGTGTTTTATCCAGTGGTGCTCAGACCTAATGCAAAGCATTTGAAATTTCACATAGCAGTCACATACCTTGAAAATGAACTTTATTAGTTTAACAGTTGAATTGAAAACCGAATTGTCTGTAGTCTCCTTATTTCATGCGACTGCTTAACCAGAGCACTTATTAGACATTCTCTGGCTTAACAAACTGTTTCAACAATGTTTTCTTCTACGCGATTCACGCAAAATTATCGTGAAGCTTCTGCACAGCGGCGCCATCGACTGGTCTGGCATATGCACTACAGCACATTTAGCCGGTTACACCTCTGTGTGTACACGCAAGTTTTTATCTTGCCGGAGTCGTTAAAGGTGTGAAAGCGGTAAGAGAAAATCCACCCGGCGGTGTCGTGTAAACGGCCTCTAAGACAGCGATGAGACAATAGTCTCTTTCCGACCAAGTAGTTACAAGAACAGTCCACTTCTAAAGAGTTCTACTAACTACTCTCTCCCAAAATCCATTTGCCATTTGCATTCACACTGACCAAGTGGCCATAGGAACTGGTTGCCTATTCAATTGCAAATTGCCCATTCAACTTGGGTTGACCGTAGGCATGACTTATAAGTTGGACCAATCAACATAGACCCAGGTCACAAGGGTTCCTATGCAGAAAAGGGAAAATACCTGGAGTAGGAGCTGAAAAGAGTTACATACCCTGCCCTGGAGTAGGAGTAGAAAAGAGTTACATACCCTGCCCTGGAGTAGGAGTAGAAAAGAGTTACATACCCTGCCCTGGAGTAGGAGCTGAAAAGAGTTACATACCCTGCCCTGGAGTAGAAAAGAGTTACATACCCTGCCCTGGAGTAGAAAAGAGTTACATACCCTGCCCTGGAGTAGGAGCTGAAAAGAGTTACATACCCTGCCCTGGAGTAGAAAAGAGTTACATACCCTGCCCTGGAGTAGAAAAGAGTTACATACCCTGCCCTGGAGTAGAAAAGAGTTACATACCCTGCCCTGGAGTAGGAGCTGAAAAGAGTTACATACCCTGCCCTGGAGTAGAAAAGAGTTACAGGAGCTATAGATAGATAGATAGATAGATAGATAGATAGATAGATAGATAGATAGATAGATAGATAGATAGATAGATCGATACATACATACCATACATGCATTAATTATTGATCCCTAGGGGACATACATACATACATTATTGATCCCTAGGGGACATACATACATACATACATACATACATACATACATTATTGATCCCTAGGGGAAATTCAAGGAATTTAAAGAGGAACTTAAGAATCCCCAAATAGGTCCGGTTGGAACACCAGAAAAAAAGGGTTCTAGGAACTGCAAAAATCCCGTCATACACACACACAGCACGCTGCTCTAGCAACACACACACCCTGAGGAAGTGTGTGTGTGGAAGTCGGTGAGGGAGAAAGAGACTCGCCCTGCATGCTCAGATTGCTGAGACGTCTCTTTGGGTGAGGACCTGAAGGAGTTTCCTCCCAGTGCTATCCAAAGTCAAGTGAGCCTAGAGACATGTCCATGAAACTGCTGTGTCATCACATGAACAAGACAAATGGATTGAGATGATCGTGTCGGGAGACGTGTCCATGAAACTGCCATGTCATCACATGACATCACACATCACATGACTAAGACGGAGGTAGGGCTGGGCGATATGGCTGAAAACTGTCACGATATAAGTATCGTTCAATTTAAACTTAACCTTCCTCTGATTTTAATCACCTCAGTTATCAATCAAAGCAAACAAGAAATAGCAACACAATCATGATTCAAATAAAATAAATGTGCACATGTAAGTCTGAATGAAAAGCAGCACTGGTGGAAGCCTGGAAATATTGTAAACAAAGTAGCTTAATTTGCTAGTTTATCATAGTCTACTCTACTGGTTAAACTGTTCAGTTTCCCCACATGTGTTTAAGTTTCAAATTTTTTCTTCTTAGGACAGGCTCATTTGAGTCTTGGAAAATACTTTTCCATTTGCATCGGGATTGAGATGATTAGAATTTAGCAGTCAATTTGAATGCAACAGTTTTGACCAAATTCGTGCAGCGTGCTAATGATGCTAACCGGATTTAATAGCAATTTAGCCAGTCGTCTTGCATGATTGTGAATGTTTGGATTACATGTGCATGCTGAGGAGGGATGTGCCTGTTGAGAGAGAGAGAGAGAGAGAGCGAGAGAGAGCGAGCACGGGGCAAGGGGCAAGGACTCATTGAGAGTTTGTGTTGAGGTAACCACACTGTGTGTGTGTGTGTGTGTGTGTGTTTGTATGTGAAAAATGAAGTGTCTGTGGTTTGGAAAGTGATAGTTCTTACTACTTACTCATAAGCAAAAAGAGGTTCATGTTCCATGTGTGTGTGTGTGTGTGTGTGTGTGTGAGAGAGAGCGCTCTTTCTATTTCATTATCATAGTGACTCATATGGGAGATCAGGTTGTTCATCTCTGCTGAACAGCCTGGACATGTCACAGGTAACATTGTTGCATCTCACACTGCTGCCAGATCTGACTGCGAGTCTGGACTCCTTGGCAAGCTGGGTCTGCATCCTGCTCTGGATCACTATGGGTATACTTTAAAAGGCAGCCTGGAGATCTGCCTTCTACTGTATTGTGTGTGTGTGTATGTGTGTGTGTGTGTGTGTGTGTGTGTGTGTGTGTGTGTGCGCGCGCATGTGCATGTCTGCGCGCAAGCGGGCCTAAATGCACCTATCTGTCTAAGAGCGAGAAATGTTTATTTGCATGTGAGAATAGTTCAAAGACTTGCATTTGTGTGTGTGTGGTGTGTGTGTGTGTGCGTGCGTGTATAAGATCCCTCTACAGATTCAGGTACTACTCAGGAGTGTTATGAGAAAGAGATGTTAGTATTTGTATCTATTTTCGCTCTCCATCTTGGCCTCTCTCTTCCCTTTACCCCACACCACACACACACACACACACACACACCTAACCTCCTGAACCATCTAAGTCATCCACTATAGATTTAATCTTCTCTAACAAACCTGACAAAATCATAGCTAGTGGAGTCTTTGACCTAAGGGTCAGCGACCACTGCCCCATAGCTTGTATCAGAGACACTCACTTAAAGAAGGCACCCCCTCGCATTGTCCTAAAAAGAAATATGAAGCAATTTAATGAGCAGGCATTCCTAAATGATTTATATTGCAGCAACATCCACAGCACCTCTAAAATCTCTGATGTTACGCTAGCCCTGGACTTCTTTTGCAAGTCCTTTCTCTCTATTGCTGACATCCATGCTCCCCTTAAAAAGTAAAAAACAGATCAAATCCTTGGTTTTCCACTGAACTGTCCATTTTACTTCTTTCCAGAAACAAAGCTTGGTAGTTGGCCAGGCGTACAAAATCTGACCTTGATTGGGCCACCTTCAGAGTAATCAGAAATAAATTTACTTTGAAGGTAAGCTAAATCAAATTATCATCTCAACTTGCTTTCTAATTCCTATTCAAATCCTACTCTTTTCTGGAAATCATTTAAATCAATCACCTCCAACGCAACCACTTCCATCACTTCCTCTATAATGGTTGAAAATAACATTTTACGGAACCCCACTGAGATCTGTGCAGCCTTTAATAACCATTTTGCTACTGCTGGCCACATTTTTGATGAAAAGTCTAGTTCACTTAAGGACCACCCCTGCTCCCATCCCCTCGATGAGGCCCAGGCAGGTACCTCAACTCCTGGTGTTCAGTTCTCTTTAACCCCCTTTACGGTTAGTGAAGTCCTAGGGGCTCTGAATGGCTTGGATCCCCAAAAAATCTTGACCCCCTTTCTACTAAAGTTATCTGCTCCACTTATTACTGAGCAATTAACTCATATTTTTAATCTCTCGGTCTCTTCTGCCATATTCCCCCAAATCTGGAAAATGGCTTGTGTGACACCACTTCACGAAAATGGGAATAAAGATGTGCTAGACAACTACCGTCCAATCTCCAAATTATCCTGCTTAGCAAAGACCTTGGAGTCCTTAGCTAACAACCAATTAAAATCCTTTCTTTCATACTTTTCTCTATTAAATCCTCACCAGTCTGGTTTCAGAGCAAAACATAGCACAATTTCTGCAGTGACCCTGGTTACCAATGACATAGCATCTGCACTAGACAACAAGCACCACTGTGCTGCACTGTTTGTAGACCTATCCAAAGCATTTGATACAGTTGATCATACCCTATTATTACAGAAACTAAAAGAGATTGGCTTTGATTATAATACTCTTAAGTGGTTCCAAAGCTATCTTAATGGGCGGTCTCCATGTGTAAAGCTAGGGCAGGCCAAATCCAACTTCCTTCCTCTTAACTAAAGGTGTCCCGCAAGGATCAGTGTTAGGACCAATCCTATTCACACTATACATAAATGGCATAGCATCCTCTCTAGATAACTGTCAGGTCCACTTTTATGCTGATGCCACTGTCTTGTATTGTGTAAGTAAATCTGTCTCACAACCAATGGACAATATGCAGCAATCTTTTAATGCATTGCAAAAAGCACTAATTAATCTTAAATTAGTTTTAAATGCAAATAAAACTACATTTATGCTGTTTACAAGGTCAAGGGACATTGATTTTAGTCAACTGCATCTCACCACCCTAAACGACAACAAAATTGAGCAAGTTTCTGTATACAAGTACCCGGGCATCTGGCTTGACGACAAACTGAACTACTCATTTCATACGGATTACCTAGCGAAACAGCTAAGGCAAAAGATTGGTCTCCTTAACAGACACAAAACAAGTCTCCCCATGCCATGCAGGAAAAGGATTGTTGAAGCTGTCTTTTTGCCATTGCTGGATTATGGAGATGTTATTTATAAGAATGCTAGCCTTACTTCTCTCAAAGCACTTGATACTGTCTATCATTCGGCTATCAGATTTGTAACTGGCTCTAGCTATAACACTCATCACTGTACCCTGTATAATACAATTGGTTGGCCTTCTTTATCAGGAAGACATTCCAGACACTGGATACTGTACACCATGAGTAAACTTCCACCCTACATCTCTTCACTACTACTCTGGCCGTCACATGTCCACCATACCTTCTCTCCTAACCATCTCCAGCTCAGAGTTCCCAATGTTCACTCTGAACTTGGTAAGACAGCCTTTAGCTTTGATGCCCCTAGAACCTGGAACTCAGCCCAACAGTCCCTTGGTCTGAGCCCGCTCATCTCTTATGGCCAGTTTAAAGCTTTAATTTCAAATCTCCCCAGCCCAGTCTGTAATTGTTTTACTTGACCTCTTAACTACGCTTTTACCTCATTGCCATTTATTGGACAAATTGTTATATTTGTATTGTATTTAATTATCTATTTACTAATTCTTTTATTGTGTGTTTTATTGATATTTTATGAATTCACCTACAATGATTTGTTAGTGGCCTACACTGGCCTTATATTTTGATCACTTTGTATCTCGGCTACATTGGAAAAGAGGACTGCCCTCAACTGTGTTTCCGAGCATGAAATAAAGGTTGAATGAATGAATGAATGAAAAAGTTTGTCTCCTCCTAATGAAGTCTCTGAGTGTGCGTAGATCTGACATACAGCCTCATACAGATGTCAGGGAGTAGGTGTACATCATACGTGGATCAAAGGGCCTGCTTCCTCACAGTCTTCTGTTAAATAAACTCCTGCTGTTTGCAGGTCATGCCCTGTGTGTGTGTGTGTGTGTGTGTGTGTGTGTGTGTGTTTTCTTTAATATGACACAGTGTAGGCTGTTGCTTCGTGAACTCCATTAATGCAGACACACTCCACTCCCCCTGGACCCCCAGAATCAGTCATGCCCCCCCACCCTCCCAAGTCCTAGAGGCACCAGGCTGAGAGTCTAAACTGGTTGACTGGGGCCAATAACACCAGCTGGTCTTTACTAGACCTGCTCTTAACGGCTTGTTGGTCTTCATCTAAACTGGTAACCTGAAGTCCAGGACTCTGATCGCTTTAGCACCGGTCCTCAGCAGGGTGAGTGGCTGTGGGGTTTGGGTGTATGGTGACTCAGCAGGGTGAGGGGCTGTGGTGTTTAGGTGTATGGTTTGCTGTGGTGGCCTGTATGAGGGTTTGCCTTTATTTTCTTTTGCGGAGACATCATGAAACCCAAGTCCAGCCAGCCACATCCAGTTAGCCTCATCCAGCTAGCCTCATCCTTAAGAGCGCAGGCAGAATTCCCCTGTATAGTCCTGTTGTATACTGGCCCACTTGTCCCATTTCTTGCACTGTGTGTGCGTGCGTGCAATATGTTGTTTTGATGTTTCTGTAAGTGTGTGTGTGTGTGTGTGCGCGTGTGCGTGCAATGTTTCCTGTAAGTATGTGTCCAGAGTGTCTGTGTGTCAGGCACAGACACAGACTTCCAGAAGTATCAAGAGATTATACACACACTGCACACTGGCGGCTATACATACGACACACACCAGCTGTAGGTGTGGTTATGAAATAATGAGCCTAATGTCATCATTTAGTTGTTATAAAGAAAACTTGTTATACTTGCATAACTCGTATGGAATTAATCATAACAAACAACCCTGTTATTTATCACCTATGCCTTGTACATACAATAAACACCAGCCACACACACACAGAGTACACCAGCCACACACACACACACTACACGTCAGCTAAACACACACACACACACTCCCCTCCACCCACCATCCCTCAATGCTGTTTGAAAAGCAGCGAACCCTGTGTGTGTGTGTGTGTGTGTCAATTTTTCTGCGCTGGTAGAACCTACGGTAGAGCCAAGACACACATACACACATGTATACACACACACTGCAGATTCCGCCAGTGACCCTGGGAGCGTGGAGCCTGGGGTCAGAGGTCGTGGGGAAGCCAATCTGCATCCAGTTCTGGATTCCAGTCTGCTTGCTTTGTCCCAGCCATCTGCTTTGAAAGCTAATAGGGCAGAGACTGGATTGCGTAACTCCTGCAAAACCCCACTTTTTCCAAAATACACACACACACACACACACACACACACACATGCATGAGAGTGTGAGCGCACTTGTGCCCTGTGCAAAATGTTGGGTATTGTAATTCTCGGTGCACCCATGCCCCTCTCATGAGTCAGAACCCCATACTGATACATGTCCATTTAGCACTACGGGGGACCCCATACTGATACATGTCCATTTAGCACTACGGGGGACCCCATACTGACACATGTCCATTTAGCACTACGGGAAACCCCATACTGACACATGTCCATTTACAGTAGCGCTAAGGTGGGACCCCATCTGTCGTGTCCAGGTCACCCACCACACCAGCCACTCACCTGCATGAGCCCTGTTCCTTTCTCCTGCAACGTGACTAAGTCACTGTTCACATTCAGTACACGTTGCACTGTCAGAGCTGTTCTGTTTTTAATATAAAAGAACTACATTGTGTTGCTACCCACAATGCATTTATTTTTAAGTTCCCCTCCATCCCATCCCCACGTCCACTCCTCCAGACTCCACGTCCTACACGAGTTTCGGCTGTTTTCACACTACGGCCGTTTTGTTGTTCAGAACTGGAGTGTGATCATTGTGGCGGTGCCATAACTGATGTGATCTGCTCAGACGAGGAGCTTATAGCAGGTTGGGAGATGAACCTGCACCTTCGTTTGCCTTCTCATCAAAGAACGAAAGACCAGTGTGTCCTTGAGGACTCCGATATGGTCTTTTGTTCTGCACCCGATGCCTTACATTATATAAACCAACCAAACTAATGGCTAAAGTGGACGCCAGTGTCTGTGTGGACCCAGAGTTCAAGTCTGAATGTGAAAGCACTCGACCTTGTGTTGTTGTCTTACTATCGGAACGTCACGTATGTCCTACCTCTTACGTGTATGTGTCACTTAATATTCATTTCTATACAAAAAACAAGACGGCGGATTCCTAAACAAACGCAAGCACCCACACCATAAGTTTATCTAAATTACCAAAAATTACATTTGTATCGTGACTCGAACAGCTGTAAACAGTGTTGTACAAATCCGCTTGGAGCTCAAGTGGAATTTTGAATTGCTGACAAGAATTCTCGGGCTAACCGTTGATGTGCTGTGAGAAAGGTTGGGAATGAGCACCCACCAGCCCAGCACTAAACTTCGAGCGTGGTAAACAAAATCGGATATTTCAGGCAGTAAAAGTCCCGGTAAGAACCAAACGAGATTTTGTTCAAATCTACACACCTATGGCTACTGAAAAATGCAAGGTTCATTTAGCAAATGTTATTTTGAAGTATTAAAAAACATTGTTGTTTTATAATTTTCGAACGAAATGGTTGGTAATTAGGATGTTTACGACAGAGGGATGGGAAGACACAGAAGAACTTCAAGGGCCTGATGTCCTCAATCTGACATTGTGACACCAGTGCCAATATAACATCTCAGTCCTCTACACATGAATCTGAGTTTATAACACCAGTGCAATATACTTGTACAGATTAGGGCTGTGTATCGGCAAGAATTAAGCGATTCGATACATATCACGATACATGGGTTACGATTATACAGTTAAGAACAAAATTATTCATACCCCTGGCAAATTCAGTGTTGATTTTGTCTTTATCGATATGTTTGTTCTAACTGAAAATTACACTACCACAGGTCAAAAGGTTGTAAGACAATGTGGTAGAAACATGGAATTAAAAAAAGAAGCATTTTCATCTTTTTAAAAAATTTTATGGTCCAAAATTATTCATACCCTTTTTAAATAATCAATGGAAACATCTTTATTTGCATTCACTGCTCTCCAATTGGTTCTTATAATACCTACCAAACCTCTTCCATGTCTCCACAATGATTCTGGACTGCACCTTTTTACCGGCAATCTGGGTTTTGAGTCAAGAGCGATTATTTGCCATCCCTCTCGCCTTGTGCTCACTTTTTCGACGGATTGAGGTCTGGACTCACTCGGATCTTTCACCCGTGTCTTTAAATTAACCCATGAGTCGCGAGTCTCTAGTATCATTAACTCGGATCAGTTGAGTCCTACTACAATTCAATCTAAAACGATAAACAGCGCCACACTCAATCTTCTTGCAACATTAGCTAGCCTACTAGTCCTAGCCCTAGCCATCGTAGCTGCCAAAAATGTAACAATTTCGTAGGCAACCACAACTCCACAAATCAACTCAAGTGACTGAGTGAGCAGGCAGTCCGAGATAACTGGTTAACTTCCCGCAGAGCCGGAAACATTGCAGACTCGCAGACCATGGGACTCCGATTGGAGCTGCTGAGTAGCAATCCGGGTTAGTCAGTCATCAGCCGGCTACGTTGTCATGAGTAGATCTGTAGACGAGCGAGTAGCTCCTCCTCGAGGTGAAAAGCAATTCCACAGCAAAAGCCATTCTTTCACTTCTGAAATAACATTCAATGTTCTGCATGTAGCCTAGACATAATTAGATTTGGTGTATAAATGTAGCATATTAAAATGCAATTAGGTCATGCAGACAGTCCGAACTGCACAGTCATGGAGCTGCTTATCTACCTGGGTCAGTCGGATCAGCCGGGCGGGCCGGTTACGTGTTGTTATGAGTGCGAGTCAGCCGAATCAGCCGGCTAGTTGTCATGAGTGGATCTGTAGACGAGCAAGTAGCCTAGTTTCTACTCATGTCAAGGTGATAGTAGTAGTAGTAGTAGTAGTAGTAGTGTATTCACTGCAGGGCAATACTACGTTCCTGTTTCTATGTCTACAGTGAAAGTCAATTGCTTTGGCTACTAGGTTAGGCCATCCTTAAAAATATTTTCGTTTGCCGTAACCCGACCGACCCTGTCAATTTAGAACCGACCCAAATATTTATTTTTTTCCCCCTTTTAGTCCGACCGACTTGCCGGTTGTAAACTTGCGTTAATACCGACCGATTGTTTTTTTTTTACAATAAACAACCAATACAAATGCAATAAAATAATATTTCTTTTAGTAGGCCCAAGTATTGTGAATATAAATTGCCTACATGCAAACGTGGCTCACTTAAAAAAAAAAAAAACCTGTGGCGTCATCTCTACACCATTGGTTTTACGCATGTCACACTATGGCCTACGCTCATTCACACAAACTGACAACGCTTTTACTTGGCACGAAGTTCTGGAAGAACTGTGGCCAGATCTTTTCTCATCCCTTCTCCCCCTAGTCTAACGGTGACCGTGTCGGAGTATTGAAACTGGTTGTGGTCTATTCAGCATTTCTGAAAATATGGGTCCGCAACATGGAGACTGCTGGTCCGCGGAGTCGTGGAGTGAAATTAGGCCCGGTGCTTCATCTGATAATTTGCTGCGCAGTTGATCAAGAAACCGCGGATCGACGAAAAAAGAAAACAAACGTTTCTGCTATCGATGTCATTAAACATGGAGCCCTACAATTAAGTGGTGGTATGAGCATTCATTCAATGCGCGTCTGCGCGAGAGAAACTGAAACTAATCGATAACGTTGGTATCAAAGCTCCGCTTCAACCTGTTGGAAGGCTATTTATTTATTTAACGAAACTTAATAGAACGACGTTGTTTTTTGGAACTTCCTTAGAAACAGAGCAGAGACTGTATAATACACTGTATAGCATTGAGTATTGTATAGTCAAATTTCAATATAACGTGGCCAAGAGCTATTGTAGCCTTCTTTCTGGGTACATGTAGATGAGCCCTATGACCCAAAAGTCTGCCATGACCGGGCCTCAGGTCAAAGAAGTTTGAGAAAGGCTGGTCTATATAACCTGCATCAGAATGAGGTTTGCAATGGTGCGCCTGAAGGCACAGGTTGAAGACCCAGTCAGTTACGTCACGATATGCACATTTGTGTAAATTCATTCCTACGTAATCACCATGACCAAAATTTTACTTTTTTTTTTACTTTGAATCTTGAAAAAAAAAAATATTGACCTACCTACCGACCCATTTTTATTTTTTTTTGGCTGTTACTGCAAACAAAAATATTTTTAAGGATGGCCTTAAGACAATAAATAAACAGTCTTGTACTGAAACTGGCTGCTTTCTTTCCTATGAGTGGGTGGAGGTTTTCATGCTATTATATTATATAATATTATATTAGGCTACCTAACAGTACAGCTATTATTAACTAGATGTACCGCAGAGCGGTACAAAATATGACCGCCGACCAGTCCAGCACATTTTTTCCACAAAAATAAATCACGCTGAAAGGCCTATATGATTCTAACTGTCTCACTAAATTGCATTATCCACACACAATTCTCACTGGTATCTGCTAGACAACAAGTACCAAAACATGATTAGTTCATAGATTTCACATGTAAAATTCATTTTATACAACCCCACCCCCATCTTGCCTGTTCATAATTCTGAGAAATTCTTAAATTGTGTGCGTGTACAAGTTTATGTTTGTGTGTGTGTGTGTGTGTGTGTGTGTGCGTGCTTGTGTGTTTGCCTGCGTATGTGTGTTTGTGCATGTGCATGCATGCGTACATATGTCTACTGTGTGAGTATGTGTTATACGTATGATTTACTGTAAATGTATGTGTGTGCGTGTGTATCTGTTTATGCACATGTGTGCACATGGAATGGGTTGACATGGCCCCTTGAGATCAACATACAAAAAAAATGGTCCTCCTAAACCTTACGGTTCTCGAGATATTCACAGAAAACTGTGTCTGCCCTACCCTCCTTTCGGGGGGTCCAGTACAGCGGGGGGGGGGGGGGGGGGGGGCTACAGATCAAAACGAAAACCGATGGTTCCATGCTATCCATGTGGGGTTACATGCCCACCAAGTTTCGTGTACCCCGGTCTTTCAGTGTCCCGGGAATCCTTGTTGGTGTACGGTCACTAAATGTACACATAAATTATTTTATTGTAAGGCCCCCCATGAACGAAAGTTCACATAACTTGGCATGCATTCGGAGGGTGTCATAATGATCCTACACTTTCAATTTCGTGCAGTTTTGACCATGTCAGCCAGAGATATTGTGGTGAAAACACCTAATTTTTTGCTTTTTAATTTTTAACTAGGTGGCGCTATACATGAAATAAGTGGTAATGGGATGGGTTGACATGCCCCCTTAAGACCAACATACAAAAAAAAAGGTGGACCTCCTAGGCCTTACGGTTCTCGATATATTCACAGAAAACTGTCTCCGGCCACCTACAGGCCAGTTGGTGTATAGTAACATAAATTAATTTATCGTGTGGCCCCCCATGAACGGAATTCGATGAAACTTGGTGTGCATTCAAAGGGTGTAATAATGATCCTACACTTCCAATTTCGTGCAGTTTTGACTATGTTAGGTCACAGATACCTGCGATTACAACACCTCATTTTTACTTTTTTGTGTTTAACTAGGTGGCGCTATACATGAAATGAGTGGTTATGGAATGGGTTGACATGGCCCCTTGAGATCAACATACAAAAAAAAATGGTCCTCCTAAACCTTACGGTTCTCAAGATATTCACAGAAAACTGTGTCTGCCCTACCCTCCTTTCGGGGGGTGCAGTCCAGCAGAGGGGCTACAGATAAACGATGGTTCCATGCTATCCATATGGGGTTACATGCCCACCAAGTTTCGTCTACCCCAGTCTTTCAGTGTCCCGGGAATCCTTGACGGAAATTTGGACATGCGACTGCGCGGCGGTCATAATAATAATATTAGTTGCCTAGTATTAGCAGCCTATTAATACGTTATTAGAATAGATTCCTAGTAGCCTACTATTAGTATAATAGTGGTAATAAACATTGTAGCTGAGTAGCATTAGACCTAGGCAAACTTTTCTATTGTTAACAAAACAACAACAAATAATTAATTATTATAATATAGGCTACCCTCTCTGTCAATAAGATCAATTAATTCAAATAGGTTTCTTTAGACTTACTTGACAACATGTTTTCAGGTAGTGTCATAAAGCCCTTCCCCCCTTCTCTACTGTAATATATCTGGATGTTTGACCCTCTGCCCTGTGGCTGCACAGAAAGCTACATGAGAAGTTGCCGCGGTAATGTACTTGACCGGCCCCCTTGACCCCTTACCCCAGTAACGGGCTTATCCGATTGTGAGGTAAGAGGGTAGTCCCCATCCCCTACCTATTGTCCCCAACCCCCAAGTCCAAAAACACCTCAAAGAGAAGTGACAAGAAAAGTGAGACTGGTGTCAAGACAATTTGGAGGTTAATTTCAAGATTCTGAACACGAGCATCAGAAAGATGAACAATGTGTGGATGCACTTCGACCAGGAGAGCAAAACTCTAAAGGCTAAATGCAAGTACTGCAAAAACCTGATTTCAAATCATGGAGGATCCACATCCAACATGAGAAGGCACTTAAAAATGAAGCACCCCACTGCACTGCTTGAAGTAGGACTGAATTTCCTTGCGATTTAGTAATACTGACTCAAGTGACTCAAGTGACTCGTTCAACCCGGATCAGTTTAGTGAGTGACTCAGAATAACCCGGATCCTTAAAAGGAATCGAGTTTGACAGGCCTAGTCTGGACTATGGCTGGGCCACTCTAAAATGTTGGTATTGTTCTCGGTTAAGCATTTCTTGCCTTGTTTAGCTGTATGCTTTGGATCATTGTGTGGTTTAATGGTCCAATGCCGCCTATTGGGGCAGGTCTCTGTTTTTGGAAATGGCAACTGTACTGCTGAATAAAATATTAATATAATTATTGTTAATAATAATAATAATAATGATGATAAATAAAAATAATTTATCAATATTTTCTTACACTCCTAGTACAGATGTCTGCACATAAATCTGTGACACAGCCTTCGTTTGAATGTATGATACCAGGAAGAATATTGCCATATAGTCCTCAATCTGTATAGCACCGGTGCCAACAGCCCTTTAACATCAGTCTGAGCTTATAACGTCAGTGCAAATCTACCATCTAAAAGCAACACCGAGCCAAGAGCACGCCCCAGATTTTGGCTCGTGCTGTTTCCCAGCGGAACGCTCTCAGCTGCGGTTCTCAGGACGAGAGAGAAGAACAAATAATCTTTCAAGTTTCTAATTCGGTGTTATTCCAAACAGTGTTGTATTAAACCTCTCTGGGGAGCGCAGAGCGTTAACCCGATATCAGTGTTATTCTAGCCTCGCTGTGATACACCCTCATGCTGCTGGGTGGGTGTGTGTGTGTGTGCGCCATGCAAGAACATTTTTCCCCCCAGCACAACATTGCTGTTTCTTGTGAAAGAGCATCACCTTTAAAGGGGAAAAGGGACCGGATGCCCGTGTCAGTGGCCAGAGGATGATGTCAGAGCCTCCCCGATGCCTTCCCAGAGTTCTGTCTGTTCTTCTCACATGTGCCATGACCCAGAGGCTGCTCGGCTCCTACCACACACACTCTCTCTCCATCAGTATATCTTTCTTTCGGTCTTTCTTTCGTTCTCTCTCTCTTTCTCTCTCTCTCGCTCTCTCTTTCTCTTGGAGATCAGGAGAGAGGGATAAAGGGTGAAGTAGGGAGAGAAGGGTGAATGAAAAGCTCGAGTCAGAGGAGGTGGAGGTAGAGAAGCAGATTATATGGAGATACAGACAGAGAGAGGGACAGATGAAGATATGGAGGGAGAGAAAGAGGGAGATATGGAGAGAGGTAAAGATGACTGTGGAGGAGGGAGAAGAGAGGGGGGGTGGCAGTGGGAGGGAAGTGAAGAGAGAGAGTGTGAGAGTGTGTGTGAGAGCGAGAGAGACACCTGGCGTACAGCTGGCTCTAGTCTGATTGTCTCTTGGCTTTGCCTTGTGACACTCGCCTTGTCCCTTGTCACAGTGTACAGTACACACACACACACACACACACCTTTCCCCTGGTCACAGTGTACACACTCACACACTAGGAGTGAACGATTTTGGAAAAAAATGTAATTGCGATTTTTCTCACCAATATTGTGATTGTGATTGCGATGCGATATGTGATTATTTTTAAGCTCTTTATCGTCTGTCTTATTCAACAAAGACAAGCAATATATTACTCTATAGTATGACCAACACAAAATTAGATAAGTTAAACATAAACTGTTCTTTCCTGGAGCCCAGGCCTATGTTATGATGGCATTAGGTCATTGAATAAGATTGATGAATGAAATATTTTTTATTTAACTATTTTAATCACATTAGTAGACCTATATTTGTTGAACTTCCAGCCTTGTAAACATTTAATGATTCTGATTAGTTTCTATTTTGTTTCTATTTCATGTAGATATGACCTTCTTTCGTTAGTTAACAAATAGGTCTACATGTAGTGGCACTGACACGGCTTCTCCTTGTCCTGTGCTCTCCATACACACACACACACACACACACACACACACACACACACACAGACCCACACACAGACCCGCTCCTCTCCTCTGTAGGCTACTTGCACGTGAATCGGAACAAACTAACAAACAAACAAACAAACAAATCGGAACATCAACACCGCAGCGCAATACGCATGCATGCAAATTAACTAGTTTGTTCATATCACAACAAAGCCAATCGCGGAGACAAAACTCTTTAAACAGGCAAAGTTATCAGCAGTTAGCAGCATGTATGTAGCCTAGAGCCTTAGCTGATGAGCTAATGTTAGGACAGCTGGGTTTTTGGTAGTTAGCTGTGTCAACTACTTGCGGATAACATGCATCAATCTGTGAGATGAAATGTTTGTGCCGCCAACCCCCTTGGATATCGCAAATGCCCCCATTGTCACTGTACTCCAGTAAACAAAGTCCCCAGTGCACAGGTGAATGGCTGCTGTGCAGCCTAAACAGTCGTGGAGTTTTAATCATCAGCTGGACAAGTGAACGAAGTTACCAGCCAGAGTAGCAGGGGAATTATGAACTAGAACCAGGGACCAAAGTAACCAAAGTAGCTCTACTGATCAGACCTTTCTTGACACTGTTAGCTGGTCCTCTTGTTTACGTTTTTTGCTTCTTCAGTGGTCGGTGAGAAGAGTCAGTGGCGCGTCGGCAAGCGCAAGTATAAATGCGTTTTGGTGATGTCACATATTACAAATCGCAGCCTTTGCGGTTTGAAAATCGTGTTTCATCATATCGCGATATTATCGCAAATGCAATAAATCGTTCAGCCCTATCACACACACACACATGTGCTTTAACCCTTGGTCTGATCTGATTCACTGTGAGAATCACTCTCCTAACATGAATGTTGACTCATGAACTGTGTCATTTCCTGCCGATGTTTGAAATCAAGTACATGTAGTGTTTGTGTGTGTGTGTGTGTGTGTGTGTGTGTGCATGTGCGCGTGTGCTTGCCTGCATGTTTTCACAGTGATCGTGGAAGGAAGCTCCATAATAACTTTTAAGTATGCTGACACCGCACACAATCTTTCTCTAGCTCGCACAGACCACATATTATACCACACACACACACACACACACACAGAATCACACAGTTACGGTCACACACACACACACGTGCGCACACGCACACACACACACACACACACACACACACACACACACACACACACACACACACACACACACACACACACACACACACACACAGAATCACTCAGTCACTATCACTCATACACAAAAACACACACACACTTAGAAACACACACACACACACAGAGAATCACACAGTTACTGTCACGCGCACACACACACACTCAGAATCAGTCAGCCACTATCACTCATACACACACACACTTATAAACACACTTATAAACACACACACTCACTCACACACACACTTAGAAACACACACACACACACTTAGAATCATACACGCACATACAAGTTCTCACACACACACACACACACACAGAGAATCATACAGACGCACTGACACATGCACACACAGGATCACACGGTCTCTCTCTCTCACACACACACACACACACCAGAGCTGCAGAGCGGAGTTGTGTACACACACACAATCACACACATCTGAGGCATGTGACAAAGAGCAAAGGAGCTTCAGGAAGTGTGTTCTGTCCTATAGGAGAGATATGGTTTCCTGATGAGCCCTAGCTCTGTGATCCTGCCCATCTCTCACTATCAGTCTGGGAGTTCACCAACTGCTGCTCAGAATCTCTCTCTCTCTCTCAGAATCTCTTTCTTTCTTTCTTTCTTTCTCTCTCTCTTTCTTTCTTTCTCTCTTTCTTTCTCTCTCTCTCTCTCTATCACACTACACACACACAGATGACGAGGCTGTCACTCTTCGGTGAGGAGCTCTATCTTATCTGTGGCTTCCTCAGAGGACACTCTGTGATGTGTCCTTCAGCCTGTGTGGACATTCTTTGGTGGAGACAGGAAGCTCTCACTGGCCAATGGTGGTCCAGATTACATTGTTCCAGGCTGGCGGCCACGGCGACAGCAGCTCCAATTGTGCAACTGTTGCTGTTCTTTTGTCCTTTCGCATTCTGGAGTTTCTCTCTCTCTCTCTCTCTCTCTCTCTCTCTCTCTCTCTCTCTCTCTCTCTCTCTCTCTCAATGAAAGGAATAGGAATACAGTTGTTGTTTTTTATGACTTCCGGAACGCGTGATTCCCAAATGTTCCGCATTGTTCTGCATCATCAATTTCAGCTGACAGCTTTACAGTTATTTTGGCTTGTGCCTTTTCTTATGCCATTGTTCAGTTCCGTTAAAAATAAGCTTGAATATTGCCTGAATGTCAGCCAGATAACCCAGCCCCCCACACCCCCACCCCCCACCCCCATTAGCACTGAAATCAGTGCGGCTCCTTTGTCTGTGTGCCCTCTGAGGTTTGTTTGTTCCTCTGAGTGAGCGTTTGGGCAAACTGTGAGACTTGGACCGCAAACGTGAGCGCTGTTTAACAATCGCGTTGTTCCTTAAACAAGGAGGGAGGTGTTCAGTTGCTTTAGATGCAACTGTGATGGACGCTGACCCTCAAGCAGATTTGGCCCTGATCCAGTACAACCTCAAGGGCATCTGGGCCTGGGATAAGTCCGGTTCTGATTTGTCCCTGGTCTGACACTGGTTTGGCATGGCAATGGGAGCGTTTTTTGACCAACAGTTAATTAGATGCATAAAACAGGAGGATATGACAGTGTCCAGTAAAAATGGAATAAATGAGCTGTGTGAAATGGTAGTTCACGTCTGCAGTGCAGTGCTAGTTGATTAGTTTTGTTATTTTTTAATATACTATTTATTGGTTCAAGAGTCCGTGTATCATTCGTTCATTTGATATTCAATTGAGAATCAAAAATGAAAAAAACAAAAAATTACTTGTTATTTCATTATTTGTTTATGAATGTAATACAAACAAACAAATAACACGTTGTTTTCCAGGCTTTTGATTTCATGGTCAGATCAAAAGTATAACGTTTAAAAAATGGCTTCAGGGCCTAAACTGATTTTGATATTTATTTGTTCCGATTTCTGTGACCTGGAAGTCTATCCAAGTCTTGGTCTAGACCTGTCAGTGCTCAATGTTTCCAATTAGTGACTTTGTTGCTAGATTTAATTTTGGCCATCCCTAGCGACAGAAAATATTGTCTAACAACTATAGCGAGAAATTGGGCGACTTGGCGCAACGATGGCAAACTTGGTTTCGTTGAATCGACAGAAAATCATCTCCCTTCTCATGCCTGTTTCGTTTATGAACATCGCGTTCGCCCAAAGCGTTGCCCCATGATTATAGAAGTAATGACTGGCCTAGGCTATGTAGTATCAGCCCATGTTAGGGAAGTAGGCCTAGATGTTAGATCTATCAGCTCAGATCATCATTTGTCGCCAACGTCATTGGAAGGCAGCCAGCTGCAGTAGCCTTCTGGTGAGATTACACCAAAGACAGTATATGACAGGGAAACTAGGGACACATACTAGGGGCTACAACTTCATTCACAAACAGAGCAAATAATTCAAATCGAGCCATAGGCGTAGCCATATAGTAGTCCACTTGTCAGTCTTGCCCGTCCAATTACGTTCACCATCTAAAAAAGACGCGCAAGTCAACACTGCTCTGAGAGCTCAAGAATCAGTCAAATCGCGAACAGACGGCAGCTCTGTTTAATTGTCAGGTGTGAAATGCGTTTATATTCAACTTTTTATGTCATAGATGTTGCATGCCTATGGAAGGAAAGGCTTTGTAGTAGGATTGTCCAAGCTGTTGCTTCAGTTTGTGTTTTAAGTTATGCGACGCACCGTTGCTGGGTTCATGCCGTTTTGCACAAGTTTAAAATGTTTAGCTGACTATGTAATTTGACATTTTTGTTCAATAAGTTCTACTTTTCATGTCATGAATGTAACATGCCTATGATAAGGCTTTGCAGTTGTACAATATGGTCAATCTATTGTCTCAATTGTGTTTCATGTGACGAGCCGAAGCTAGGCCTACATTCATGCTTTGTTTTGCTCCAGTTTAAAATGTTTATGCCTAATTTGTCAGCTGTGATCAAATGCGTTCAATAAATTCCACTATGTCATAAATATAACATGCCGATTAATGTTTGTATGGTGTATCTCATCTAGGCTTCTCTTAGGCTATGTTTAATCAAATTGGCTTTGCCCACCCTTTTCTTTCTGTGCCCACCCATTTGAACATTTCTGGCTACGCTACTGAATATCGAGCATAGGAGAAGAAAAAACTATTTGTTTAGACTGCCGACTGAGGGGAAAAAAAAGAGATTCTGTTGCTCTGTCCAAGTGGTCATTTAAATATAGATATTTAGGTTAAATTGTGTATGGTAAAGTTATAATCGGACCAGTAGGCCTAGTCCGATTTAACACTGCAAAACAGAAGCAGCAGCTGGCAATGGAAGTCCAATAAATAATTTCCGGGTCAGAGCAATCGGAAAAAATAAATATCAAAATCAGTTTTGGGCCTGAGGCCATTTTTTAAACGTTCTACTTTTGATCTGACCATGAAATCAAAAGTCTGAAAAACAAAGCATTATTTGTTGGTTTGTATCACATTCATAAACAAATAATGAAAAAACAAGTCCTTTTTTCGTTTTTTCATTTTGGATTCTCAATTGAATATCAAATGAACGAATAATACAGACCTTCCAGCTCCGAACCAATGTGCCACGTTTTGAACCGGTTTTCGTTTGGTCGAAATGCTTAGTACAGTTCAAATGTTGGTCCCGCGAACGAGAATGGGACCGGCTCTCTGCAAGTGGAAAAGGACTATGAGTGGTATCTTGGTAGTGTGTATACTATCCACTGAGTGTATCCATCATTCGTGGCATATACAACTTCCTATCTCCATATTCTATTTCCTGTCTCCACATTCTTCTTCCTGTCTGAAGCCTCACATTGTTACGCAACATCAAGACATGATTCAATTCCTTTATATAGCATCATACACAATTCACATTGTCTCAAAATGCTAAAAAGAGCTCAAAGCCTGAACTCCTTAGGGTAATCACAAAGTCAGCAGCTACAAGGACAAACTGACAGGAACTACAGGGACTCATTTTGAGCAGAACACCACTCAAAAAGCAGTGAATTATTCCTTTTATGACTAAGTTCTTTTTATGACTAGGTTCCTTTTTAAGGATTATTTTTTCCTCCTTCCCATTCGTTCCCAGCGGCAATGCCCTTCATTATCATGACCATCGTGTTCCGGCCATACCAGAGGGGCATCTACTGCGATGATGAGAGTATCCGCTACCCCTACAAAAGTGACACCATCTCCCATGGCATGATGGCCGCCATCACCATCTCCTGCTCAATTATCATTGTGAGTTACCCAGAACATGTTCAACAAAACACACACACTCTCTTGTTTCTCCACCCCTGTAAATCATGTCAGACAAGGCCTACCTGGTGTACATCAAGCAGTTACACTCTAATAATACATACACACACACACACAAAAAGCTCAGAATGAAGAGTGGCTCTTGTTTGCCCACCCTTGTAAATAATGTCCGACAAGGCCTACCTGGTGTACATCAAGCAGTTCCACTCAATAATAATAAGACACACAGACACAGACACAGACACAAAAGTGGCTCTTGTTTCTCCATCCTTGTAGATCATGTCTGGTGAGGCCTGTCTGGTCTACACCAAGCAGCTGCACTCCAACTCTGGCTTCAACCAGTACGTGTCAGCACTCTACAAGGTAGTGGGCACCTTCCTGTTTGGCGCCTGCGTCAGCCAATCCCTGACTGATCTGGCCAAATTCACCATTGGCCGGCCACGGCCCAACTTCCTGGCCGTGTGCGCGCCCATTTCTTGTACGGGCTACGTGCTAAATATCAACTGCACTGGGAACTACCGCAATGTCACCGAGTCTAGGTAAGGCATTTGGAGTGGTGTGTGTTAGAGTGTGTGTGTCTGTGTGGTGGGGGTGGATGTTGGGGGGTAATTCCCAAATCTAGGCAGTCCCTCCTTTCTGTATTAGGAATATTAGATGAGTGCAGTTCCTCAGAAAGTGTGCGTACGTGCGTGTGTGTGTGTGTGTGTGAGAGAGAGTGGGAGTCCCGGTGAGGGTAGTTGAGGCAGTCTTGTGAGAAGCGAAAGTATGAGTAATGGCTCTGCTAAAGGCCATGGTGAGATAATGAAGGAAGACTAAGCATTTTTCATTTTTTGTTCGTTGTTTGTTTGTTTGCAGGTTGTCTTTCTACTCTGGACACTCTTCCTTCGGCATGTATAGCATGCTCTTCCTTGCAGTGAGTACTGTTATGAACTGTTATGTACTGTAGTTTCAGTTTCCCACTATTTTATAAACTGTACTTTACTGTGCTGTGCTGCTTGGAAACCTCCAGGCTGTCCATGACCATAGTGTAATGCATAAACACTCTTAGGCAGGGATCACATTGACCAGCAACAGGTTTCTTTATGGTTCGGCCGCAGAACGGTGGCAGCGCTGGCGTAGCGGTAGCGTTGAACAAGCTGGGCGTTGAACTTGGTTCAACTTTGAAAGCGCAACGCGAGCGTATTCAATTGTCAGTTTAGTCAAACCGTTTGTGTTGCTTAGGAATGAGAGAACTTCTTATGATCTGAGCGTTGCACTAGGCATGCCGCTTTCCGCTGGCCAATGTGATCCCCACCTTACTCTGTGGTTTGTAATTGACTCTGTGGAACACCTCCCCCCCCCCCCCATCTGCAGTTGTACGTCCAGGCCCGCTTGGTGGCCAAGTGGGCTCGGCTTCTGCGTCCCACAATCCAGTTCTTCCTGGTGGCCTTTGCCGTCTACGTGGGTTACACGCGCGTCTCTGACTACAAGCACCACTGGAGCGACGTGCTGGTGGGGCTCCTGCAGGGGGCGCTCATCGCCGTCCTCAATGTGAGTACCTGCTGCAGCACAGCACCACTGCACCACAACACCACGGTCACATCCTCCTGTACCAATGTCATATTACATCACAACACCACTATCACATCCTTCTGTACCAATGTCATGTTACACCACAACACCACTATTACATCCTCCAGTAACAATGTCATGTTACACCACAACACCACTATCACATCCTCCTGTACCAATGTCATGTTACACCACACTACCACTGTCACATCCTCCTGTACCAATGTTATATTGGGGCAGCAGTGGCCTACTGGTTAGCGCTTCAGACTTGTAACCGGAGGGTTGCCAGTTCGAACCCCGACCAGTAGGCAGCTCACTGCGCCGGGATTAGTGTGTGCTTCACCTCACTGTGTGTTCACTGTGTGCGGAGTGTGTTTCACTAATTCACGGATTGGGATAAATGCAGAGACGGGATCAAAAGAGTATAAATACAATACTATTACACCACAACACCACTGCAACATCCTCCTGTACCAATGTCATGTTACACCACAACACCACTTTCACATCCTCCTGTTCCAATGTCCTGCTATAGCCAGGTACTGTAATTTGTAATAGGAGGAGAACTTTCACTATCAGGACACTTCAGGTTTCCGAGAATCGCTTGTTGTTGTTCACCTAGAGGATACACAATGATTGGAAGCCTATGGAGCATCACCGACCAATCAGCATTCATTAGCAGAATGCTAACATGTTAAGGGCCAAACCAGCCCACCCTGTAAAATACTGAAAGGACCGATATTTGTTTGTTTCACGTTTGATGGAAAACCCACACTGTAGTTGTTATAACTACAGTAGAATTTTTTTTTGCGATAAGCAAGTGGAAAAAAAAATTAGCCATCTAGCCCCATACACTCCCATTCATTTTGCACTTGCTTTGGACCGCCCCTAGGGGAACTATAGGTGAACTGCAACTGGTTTCGATACAATGGCCACACGTTTTTTAGGCTAAAGCATTTTGTGTCACTTACTGCAAACATCACCTAACGAAGTCCGTGTCCTGAATACACTGTAAAAAAACGCTGTGGACAGCCCAGGCTCCAAAAACGGCAACAAAAACTACCTGGGCAAACCTAGCCCATAAAAACAAAACAAACTGTTGCAGCAAATCACAGACGAGATGCTCGTTAAGGAGAGTTTCAATTGCACGGGAGCAGCACGGGAGGGAGGGGGAGGAAGTAGCGAGCTAGCTCTCTGTTTTGTTTGAAAGTCAACAGAAGTGACGTTACCCAGCATAGCTTATTTGATATTTATTGATATTTACTCATATTGCAGTTGTTGCTTGAGACCGCCTTGCCTTGACAAATGATGAATGGTGGTATCAAGTAGAAAAGAAGAGGGAACAGCCTCTATCTGGCTGACTGAATGAGTTGCATAACTAAGCACAACAATTTTCCCACCCAACTCACTGACATTATTTGCATTTCTATGTAAACTAAGATACTGTCTGGTCTGTGAGGTAAAGGGTGATAAGAGACGGAGCCGACATGAGCTGTCTCTCTGAATGTTTACTTATGAAAATCACCAGATATCTTTAGTTGAAATGTGTTTTCCCATTCAAATATTACATAAGCACATAACACAGGAGTAAATTTGTGTGTGTGTGTGTGTTTGTGTGTGTGTGTGTGTGTGTGTGGACAGGTTCGTTACGTGTCAGACTTCTTTAAGATCCGCCCACCCCTCTGTGTGCGATCGGACTCTGGAGAAAGTGAGGATCTGGAGAGGAAGCCCAGACTGCAGATTGCTGAGACCGACCGGGCCAACAACCACTACAGCTACCCAGGACCTGTGTGAAGCCTTCACGCACACACACACACATTATACGTTTCCTCACATGCACATATTTTAATATTTCTTATGCACATTATACACATATTGTCATATTGCTTTTCACACATACACACACACACACACACACACATTTACACGCACACACACCTTCTAATCAAGTACAGACACATACATGGACAGTCACCTGGCTATTACCCCATTGTGTGCGTGTGTGTGTGTGTTTGTGTACTTTGTTTTTTTGTGTTTGTGAGTGACCATGTGTGTACAAATGTACAAGAGTGTGAATGGTGAACAAGCAACACTTTTATTGTTCATCATAAGGCTGACTGCTGTATGCAAATAGCAGGTCTCTCAGTAGCTCAGTAAGTGGCCTCTTCCCACTGCGTTGCTGATGTTCTTCAAGGTCAGAGGTCATTGTAAGCAAGGGACCAACAGACTACGATGGCAAAATTTCTGGATTTCAAGAGGGCAGGATGCGAAAAGGCTTTTTTTTTTTACCCATAGCCATGTTCACAGTGCCTTCATGGTTTGTTTTGAAATTGTTTGTAGTTTTAATAGTTGCTGGGTAGTAGTTGAGCCTGCTGTTGTGGATTATTATTTTGTTGTTTTTTGTAGAACGGTCTCTATATGCCTGTTTTATACTATTACCCTGTATTTTAGTGCCACATTTAAGTCTTATTAATTTGTACTTAACACTGTGCTTTGGCACTCATGCTAACTCATTATGAGTGCACCATTAACATAAAGAAGCAGTGCTGTATTGATAGCCTGGATATATTAGCTAATGGCTGCAGAGCTAAGCTTGATTAGTTCTGTTTGATCTGAGCTGAAATATCAAAACATGAACACATTGGACCAGTGTCGGAGCTGAGCTAGAACTGAGCCGGACTCACATCGGGTCGAGTGATACTTTTGTGTTTGGTGTGTGCGAGTTGTGTGTGAGGTGTGTGTGTGTGTGTGTGTGTGTGTGTGTATGTAAGAACCATTGCTCTGGAGAGCATGTGCATTTCCTTAGAGCACAAACTACTGTCTGCCATTTAGATGTGAAACAAAGTATGTAAACTCACACAGTTAAATTTGTTCTCAATTAGTGTGTGTGTATGTGTGTCAAACACTTAATAACACATTCGTTGGACAATATTATAAACTTGTACAACAGCACCTGGGCTGTTCTAAGAAACACTCCAGGTTTTTGGAGAAGTTATACGAATAGATTGCCACCTTGTTTTAACAGTGCGTGTTCTTATTCTCATTCCGTAACCGATGGAGCCCTGACTGTTGTTGCTGGTCCATTAGATGAATTGTTTGGACAGCAAGACTGCATTTACACTTCCTGTCTGTTTTGGACAGCAAGACTGCGCTTACTCTTCCTGTCTGTATAACTATGTTTTGTATCTTCACCAGTCTTTGTCTAGACGCCCATGTTATATTTTCTGTACACACCTGTGAGGCATATTTATACTGATAGCAACTGCACCCCATATTCAGTCAAGCTGTATTTTATGTCATTTTTCTCAGTACTCATTCTACACTGTATGTATGTTTGTTTGTTTGTTTGTACCAATCATATAGACCTGAATGTTTTTCACGTAAAAGATGCTAAGCCACAGAAATCGTTGTTCTGTTTCTTGTAATTAGTTGTGGACTGTGTTCTGGTCTCTAAGTGTACCCAGCCTAGTGTCTTCTCTATCTCCTTCATTCTTTCTTTCTTTCTTTCTTTCTTTCTTTCTTTCTTTCTTTCTCTCTCTCTCTCTCTCTCTCTCTCTCTCTCTCTCTCTCTCTCTCTCTCTCTCTCTCTCTCTCTCTCTCTCTCTCTGCTGGAATGCAAGAGGTGACACTGTGTCAACTCTATCGCCTCCACACTCGTCACATTCCAAGACTCTCCCTTCAAAAACAGGAAGCGCAGTGTTCCTGCGTCTGACACCAGGCCCCCCTGCCCACCACACAGGAAGGGACACTTCACTGTGTCTCTCTCCCTCGCTCTCCTTCTCGCTCTCTCTCCGCACCGCGCCACCCTCTGTCCTCATGCCAACGTAAATGCCAGCCCATTGTGCCGCAGGGTGGCAGGTCAACCAGTGAAGAGCTGCACGGCACAGCGTGGCTTGACCGGATCACTCTAGTTCACGGCTGAGAGAGGCCACCTCAGCAAGTCACATGGGGCCACCACAGAGAGGAGCAGCAGCACCGAGGGTTAACCAGGGGAGTCATCACATACTAGAGCCCATATGAGGACAAAGGCCGACCTGGACAATCACATACTAGAGCCCATAATGGGTTAATGTCAGGTTGGGTGGGGGAATAGACCACACCTTGTCACGTTGTATTAGCTTGGTTTCAGTGAGTCCTGTGGTCTTGTGGGTTAGCTTTGGTCAGCGCCTTCAGTGAAGTTCATTTACACGCAGACACTAATGACGTGGGCCTCATATTGGCACAACCCTGCGCTCACTCACCCTGCCTTCAGCTGACCGCATGAACTCATCATGAACTTATGATGGACTCATGATGGAGACCTGGGTCACCCCAGTCAACACTTGGTGTCTTCTCCCACGCAGGCCACCGTCTGGGCCAGAGAGGTGAGGGATGGATGAGGAAAGCTACATGCCTGTTCTGTGTTGACGCTGTCTTGTCCCTCAGGTGACCAGACCTCTGGAGAACAGACTCCCTTATGTGCTCTGATCTTGGTGACCTGCTCACACCATATACACCTGATTATGATCACTAAAGCCATCCCATAATGCCCCAGGACTGGAGAGGAATCTCATCACACCTGGCCTTACCCCGTCACACCTGGCCTGATCCGTCTGTGTCCTCTCCTACCCGATGGCGTCTGTGTCCTCTCCTACCCGAAGGCGTCTGTGTCTTCTTCTACCCGAAGGCGTCTGTGTCTTCTTCTACCCGAAGGCGTCTGTGTCTTCTCCTACCTGAAGGTGTCTGTGTCCTCTCCTACTTAATGGCATCTGTGTGCCGAAGGCCTGACATCACTGGACACCACACGGTTCACGACATACTCTTTGTCTCCCATGTCCTTTTCTGGAAGGACGACATGCATAGCATCATCTTTGTGTATTGTGTTTTTGTGAGTTTTTAACTTTGTTGTGTTTATGTTTGTAAGTTTTTTTTCTTTGATTCATAAACATTTTGACATCCATTAACAAAGTTGGGTCCAGTCTTTTCTTCTGTGTGTCTGTGTCTGTGTCTCTGTCTCGCGTACACAGAGTGAGTGAGCGAGAGGGGGGAAGTATTGGAGCATTTCTGCTCCAACAGGAACTGAGAGAGGTGAGGGTGTCATGTCTCAGCCTGACGTTCAGGGTCGGTGCTCTACTGTTTCTCACGGTTGTCACTCGGTTACCGCGCAACACTTTTAGCTGCTCCAGATAACTACTTCCTGCTCTCCTAAAGGGCATCATCTCCTGTCCTATTCCGGAACGCTGAGATGGAGGTCCTCACCCCCGACCCTCACAATGCACCATGGGAAAGGAACTGCAGTGTGTAAATCTGATTTATGCCTTCCCATTGTGTGACATGCTCTGGCAGAAACACAGCACTGCTGAACAAATGGTGCCCCTCACATTAAAAATGCAGCCCAGTAGTAAAGGGCACAGAAAAAGCTGACAACTGTAGACCCCCCCGCCCCCCCCCCTCCTCGCTCTCTCCCACACATATTTGAAATGGTTTTGAAGGCTCTCCAGCACCACTGTGTGGTTTTGAAGGATCTCCAGCACCATTGAGTGGCCATTCAACTACAGATGGGCCATAACGTCTGCTCTCCACAACCTGTTTACTGTTTGGACTTCATGATCAACATGATGAATAGGAGCATGTCATCAGACTGAAGTAAAAAACCAGGTAGTCCGGTAAAATCAGGCACATATTAGATATTTCTGGTAAAATCGGCCACATATTAGATATTTCTGGTAAAATTGGCCACATATTAGATATTTACGGCAAAATCGGGCACATATTAGATATTTCTGGTAAAATCGGGCACATATTAGATATTTCTGGTAAAATCGGGCATTAGATATTTCTCGTAAAATCAAGAACATATTAGATATTTCTGGTCAAATCAAGAACATATTAGATATTTCTGAAAAGGCCATTACTTAGTTGTGAGTTTGAGTTGTGAGTTTACATAGAGTGTAGCTTTACAATCTTCTTTAATCTTTATCTGGTTGCTGTAAACACTACAAGGTAAAACACATATTACACAATTTTCTGAACTATTTGACTACTTGACATGGAGAGTTCCTAATGTGAAAGTGTCAAAATTGTCCACAAAACACCTATTGTGACATTCTGCTTGTGTGTGTGTGTGTTGGTGAGAGGCCCAATTTGGAAAGTGTTGTTATACCTTCTATTGAAACTCCCTACCACAGCACAGATGTCTTAGTCAGTCCTGTTCTTCTGGGGGGAGATTTTTGAGCTCAACTCACCATGTGGATGTGACCCAGTGCTTCCTCTCTGTTTTGTCTCTCACATGGTATAAGAGCTCTGGACACCTGTCATATGCTTATCTCCACCCCAGAGTGGCTGAGTTACGTGGATAAATATGCAGATTTGTGTCATCCATCAATTCTCAAGTTAACTCTGCCGCTCTCTGAGTGTTTAGGCCGAGGCTCCAACACAGACAAACACGCGCACAACACACACACACTCACAGTTTCCAGGTCTGGCTCAGGTTCCAGCACCCAGTGTTGGCTGTGGTGAGCCAGACTGCTGTACACCTGTGAGTTCTGGGCCGGATCCACTGTGGAAACCATTGGTAGGCTTTGTGTTTAGACCAGTAGTGCCCCCTAGTGGACTTTTAGAATAATACAAGACAAAAATGGAATGGGATCACATACAGTAGATGAAGAAAAATGTCCTTATCCTACAAATCACTGAGTGGGAAAGAAGTTCCATCCAGACTGATCATGAAACTGAGAGACCTGTGAGAGATCAGCTCCTCCCTGTGCAGTTGGATCCTAAACTTGGTTTATATCACATTCATAAACAAATAATGAAATAACAAGTCAGTTTTTATTTCAAATGAATGATCCAAACACAGACCTGACCCGAAACTGATTTTGATATTTAATTTTAACATCACACATCCTCAGCATTTTTTTGCACTTGACTATAGTTTTTATCTTTTTATCTTTTATCTTCCCCCCTCTTAATACTCACACTTCAGTCTTATTTAATTAGCCATTAATATAATAATTTTTAATGACTTCATTTATTATTTAAAGTTGAGCTGGCTCTTGAGCATAAGAAATTGCATTACTGATAAATGTATTTATTGTACATGACAGTACACTTGAACTAGAACTTGAAATCACATCTTTGGAGAAGTTTGGTCTCCGTCATCCCATTGACCGCTGCCTATTAATTTAGTTTTCAGTGAGTCACTTTACAACGCAGTGTGTGTGAAACCTTTATTGGGAGAATCACACTGCTACCAGAAAGACTTGGTAATGGTGGTAGCAATCCTTGGCTGAAATAAAATCAAATATGTATTCCAGGGTAGGATGATATTTCATGAAGACTTAACAATAACAGTATTTAGTGTGAAAGTAGCAATGAGTGTTGATGACTGGGAAGAGGGGCACAGAGCCCACCCAAGACATGAGAGCTGAGTCCAAGTTATGGTTGTTGGTAGAGAGAGGTGAGACATAGGTGACAGACATGAGCTGACTAATCATGTTTTGCTTTTTGGATAGACTCCTGCAGAAGAGACCTGCACGTTGTGTTCTTGGATTTGGCTAATGCTTTTGGGTCTGTGCCGCATAGTCTGTTGTGGGAGGCCTTTGATTATTTCAGAATCCCAGGTAGCATTAAAAGCCTAGTAAAAGCATACTTTCTGGATATTCAATTATGTTTTACTACAGCTGATTACACCACAGGGTGGCAACAACTTGAGATAGGAATCATGGCCGGATGTACCATCTCCCCACTTGCTTTTACAATGGCAATGGAGGTCATCATTAGGGCCTCAAAATGGGTAGTGGGTGGGGAGAAGTTGCAGGGAGGGCCACGCCTCCCCCCAATTAGGGCTTTTATGGATGACATGACAACCTTGACGTCAACCGTTCCATGCACCAACACGTTGCTGGATAAGTTAAATAGTAATCTGCAATGGGCCAGAATGAAGGTGAAGCCAAGTAAGTCTAGGAGTCTCTCAATTGTTAAAGGGATGGTAATAGATAAGAAGTTTGCTATAAATAAGGAGGTGATTCCCACAGTTCTGGAGAAACCAGTGAATGATGGATGCTCTCAAATGAGAACTTAAACAGAGTTGTTCAAGAAGTTCTTCAGTCTACCACAAATGCAGGTGAGCAGTATGTGCATGGGAGCTTGAGGTCACGTGGATTACGCATTCAAAGGTGGCGCGTTAGACAAAGTCTGCAGGAAATTGACCCAATTGGACGGTCCTTCAGAAAACGCTGCGCAATACGCCGACGAATTTACAGTGTTCCAAGCCCCAATCAGTTATGGTAAGTTCCGACTTCAATTGGTATTAATATGCACTTTATCATTAGTGTCCTGATAATTGTATTGCATTCTCATTTTTTATAGGTAAAACTCAACAAATATAAAATATTGTTCAAAAGTTAATTCATTTCAATAACACAATTCTGAAAAATACTGTATGTTCACGTAGGCCTACATGGCCTGATTGAGGCATGTGTTTTTGAGCCCTGCTTGCTGTTAGTAGCCTAGTAGTCTTGTAATCATAACCATTGATTATGACTTGGATTTGTTAGTTTTCTCCCTCATAAATCACTCATATCAATGTCTTTTAGGCACATTGATGGAAATCATAAGCTTGTGAGATGGAGGATGGTGTTCCATGGCTGTGTAGATGGTTTCAGTCGAGCCATCATCTACCTTCCTTGCCTGGATAACAACAGGGCTTCCAGTGTTTTGCCACTCATTGGAGGGATACAGACTTTCGGAATGCCATCTCGGGTCAGATGTGATAACGGAATGGAAAACACTGCTGTTGCCCGTTTCATGCTTTACAGGAGAGGCTTAAACAGTGTTATTACCGGCAGGTCTGTACATAACCAAAGAATAGAAAGATTATGGGCAGAGCTAAATAGAGTGGTGTCTTTTCATTTTGCCAATATTTTCAACTTTATGGAGGAGCAGGGTATATTAGATTCACTTAATGAGCTCCATTTATTTTGCCTATTTTATTTAGGTCTGCCACAGAATTTCAAAACCAGTGGAATAACCATGGTCATTCCACACAAGGAGGGCAAAGCCCTCTCCAGTTGTGGCAAAGGGGCATAATTAACACTGCAGGAATGCATAACCCAGGTATGAATGGAATTTGCAAAATAGACAGCGCTGTTGGTACAGATTATGATAGACCATTCTCTGAGTTGCAAACAAACAACAATATTGTTGTTCCATCAGTTAACATTACCATCAATAAGACAATGGATAGACTTCAGCAGACATTTGATCCTTTTCAAGATGATAACAATCATGGTATTGATTTGTTTTGCAACCTTGTTCATTTTCTTGAAAGGCAGTCCTAAAGTAAAGCACAAATATCAAGTAATACTTTACACCCTCAACAGCTATTGCACCAAGAGAAGAAAATGTCTGTAGTGATGTAATGCTTTATGTCTAGTTTGAGTTCATGGATGTCAGATACTGAGGTTTACACTATTACATTTCAAGTTTCACATTCATACTTTCCATTATTCAATTCACAAGAAAGTGAGATATCTGAAATACGAGATCACACTTTATTGAACATTGAATAAACGTTGATTGTTGTAACATTGTTTTTTAAAAAATGTGGAATTCTATTCTATCAGAGAAGAATTCATCACACCAGAGAAGGATAAAAAGACAAATGCCCATGCTCAATGTAACCTGGTGCAGGTGTGAGGATTTTCAACCTGTATTTAATTAGGGAAAAACAAAACATAAATGAAACAGTTTTTACCTTCTACTTTTTTCTGAGGTTTAACAAAACTGGAACTCTAGTTTTTGTCCACAACCAAACCAACCAAAAAAAAAATAAAAAAAAATAAAAGAAGTGTAATATTGTCACATACTAAAATCTTGGTTATCATAAAGCTTCATAAGCATTCCCTCAATACTTTTACACACAAAGTATGTCATGTTATGAAAAACAAGCAAATTGACTCATAGTATGTAAGCTATGGGCAAACACGAAGCAATTTGTAACAGTATAAGGTTATCACCTCATTTAAACACAAACGTAGAAAAGCATGTTAAAACATTTTACGATTCAATTATTTAGATTGTGAACTTGACATTTACATGGAGACATACACTAATGACACGATGTAAGCAAAACCAAAGCCATGGGTATTATCCAAGGCAAAGTCAATGTTTTCTTGAAAATCATTGTATGTTGTGTGTAGAGGTAACTTTAAACAATTGATGCATGTGTTTGCAATGGGTAGCTTGTATGTTGTGTCTGTGCCATGCTCTTTATGCAGAAATTCAACTGAGGGTCGTGGCGAGAAGCCAAGTGGTGGGATCCTACTGGCTCCTGTGGCAAAGATCAGGATGGACGCCAGTTTTTCAGTTCCCTGTGCTAGAATTTAAAGAGAGAAGATTACATCAGAGCAAAATGAAAACACACATACATCACTAGTAGGCCTTCAGTATATATCATGACAAGATAAGTGCATTATTCATTCAATTCTTTCTAACTGGATAAGAGGCAAGTTGTATTAGTTCCAAATATGGTTTGGTAAATAAAGACTGATTGGTAAAACAACACAGGAAGAAGAAACAAATAAACTAACAAACCAGAATAATTTGGTGTCTTCAAACATGATTTGTTGTAAATTAAATTGTTATATAAGAAGCAATATGATACAGTGTACCCACAGCTTCAGGCCGTAATACCAGTTCCATTCTCCCTTGTCCCAATAAACATAAGAAGCACTTAAAATACATGTACTAACTTTCTGCATCACTTAGATAGTCACGCCATAAAGGAATGACAGCATCTTCAGCAGTCCATTTATTGGGACCCTCTTCAGATCGGTGAATGATGAAAAACTCGTCAAGCAGGTTTGTGTTCAGGGTTGAAGGCACCCAACAAAGAAGGGGATGAAAACTTTCAGGATAAGCCTGGATTTTGTCCAACACCTCAAGGGTTCTCAGACCATCCTGAAACCTGTTAAAAAAAAAAAGGACACTTACTTCCCTGTCAAAGCTGTGTACGACATGAAACATCAAGATGTCATCAACAAGCACAACCTTGTCTGCCAACCTTCGCAGTGGTCTCAAGCAACCAGCACTGGCCAAATATTCCTCTAGTGGAATGGTAGCTGCTCGGATGTCCTCAATGGTTTTACTCTCTGCAATCTTCCAAAAAGAAGCAAACAACAAAATTGTGTTACAAAAGAAAATAAAGCAGCAGAATGTTACAATGAAATGCTTTCCTCTCTCCAGTAAGCACTAAGATAGAAACAGTGCTGCATATTATTACAATTATTGTCAACATAACACACAGACTGCACTCACATACACAAACACGCGCTATCCCCTACCCACAGCCACCACCCAGCCCTTAGCCCCACCCCTGTGCAAGTCAACATCAGCACTGCTGACCAACAGAAAGCAATGTCACTACATCTTACACTTAGTAATTCTTTGTATATGACAATATGTGATATATAAAAACAAATATACCATCTTAATTTTTTCTCGCAGGTCCCCATCAGCAATATCTTCCAAAATCGGCTTGGCGAAGTCAGGTCCATTCACGGGGCGCGTAAAGAGAGTTGGGGACAGAAAGCATGCAGGAGGACCGCCGTGGACGAGGCTAACTGCAATGGCCCTCCCGGCAATAAAATACCGGTCCTCCCTCATGGCTAGGGAAAATAAGATTACATGCAATTTTAGACATCTAATGTTTTAAAGAAAAAAAATCCTGATTTGACAACTAATGAAATAAATTCAATTAATTCTGATATGTGAAAAATGTCTAGGGATCAACATTTAACATTTTTTGATCAATATAATCAAGACATAACCTACCAATACTGTCAAGGGCCAAATCTGTTTTGCCTTCCTCCCCCTCAAACATAGATGATTGTGACAAAGCATCCATTAGAAGCCTCAAAAACTCTCTTTTTGGTCCTCCCAAATCAATAGCTTCCTCAGGGAAACCCATATCGTCAGAAAATCTGACCATGATGTTATAATGTGGATCATATGACCCCCTTTTGAATCCTCTTATGGCTCCATCAAGCACATTTGATCTGCTAATGTTGAACTTCGACTTCATTTTGAAGTTGATTTTTGAAGCAAGCTCTTCCAGAATGTCTTTCACTGCTGGAGGACATCCAGTGGATCTACTGTAGAACAAGATTAATTTCAATTTACAGCCACAGTTACAATACCCTATAAGTTTGTAGCTCACTGTTAGTTTAGCTCTGTGCAACACTTCTTGAAAGCAAAAAAATACAGTATCTCACGAAAGCATACAGTATGTGAGACATTTTAATTGTGTACAAACCTTTCACTCTGCAGGCTTGCAAATATTGCATGGTTCAGTTCCTCCTCATCAGTTGATACATCAGACAGTGCAGCCACTACTGAAAGGTAGTTGTTGTAATTAGTAGACGGTTGGTTTGTTGAGGTAGAAGGCACAGGGCAATAACTTTCTGTAGTGCTGTTCTGGGGGTCTGAGTCTGAGCTGATCTGGATGGCTGAACTGGGGGGCTGATCTGGAGGGCTGATCAGGAGGGCTGATATAATCATCCTTTAAAAGAAATTACACTTCTGTGTCTTCTACTCACACTATTCTGAGAATTGGCTCACTACATTGACATGTGCCAAAGCACTTTTTGCAGGGTTGCCAACTTTGGGTGTTTGGCTGGAGTGAGATTTTGTGAAGTCATAGTGCGTGTGCGTTAAATTTTTCCCTAAACCTAATTTTAAAAATGTCTGACCCCTGACTTTTTTGCTATGTACAGTATAGTATAATCCCTTAGTTAGTTAGACTTAGTTTTCTTAGCTCAACAACTTGAATGTCACTATACCATACCATTGTTTATGATGCGGTTGGCACATGATGATGCCCGTAGGCCGCCTGGGCGATTCAATCCGCATAAATTGTATATTTTCTGAAAGCTGATGATGTGAGGATGCCATTTCACCCCCATGTTGAGGGGGCACAAGACTTAGTTTTCTTAGCTCAACAACTTGAATGTCACTATACCATACCAATGTTTACGACGCGGTTGGCACATGATGATGCCCGTAGGCCGCCCGGGCGATTCAATCCGCATAAATTGTATATTTTCTGAAAGCTGATGATGTGAGGATGCCATTTCACCCCCATGTTGAGGGGGCACAAGACTTAGTTTTCTTAGCTGAACAACTTGAATGTCACTATACCATACCATTGATTGTGATGCGGTTGGCACATGATGATGCCCGTAGGCCGCCCGGGCGATTCAGTCGACATAAATTGTACATTTTCTGAAAGCTGATGATGTGAGGATGCCATTTCATCCCCATGTTGAGGGGGCACAAGACTTAGTTTTCTTAGCTCAACAACTTGAATGTCACTATACCATACCATTGCTTACGACGCGGTTGGCACATGATGATGCCCGTACGCCGCCCGGGCGATTCAGTCGAAATAAATTGTACATTTTCAGAAAGCTGATGATGTGGGGATGTCATTTCACCCCCATGTTAAGGGGGCACAAGACTTAGTTTTCTTAGCTCAACAACTTGAATGTCACTATACCATACCATTGCTTGTGATGCGGTTGGCACATGATGATGCCCGTACGCCGCCCGGGCGATTCAATCCGCATAAATTGTACATTTTCTGAAAGCTGATGATGTGAGGATGCCATTTCACCCCCATGTTGAGGGGGCACAAGACTTAGTTTTCTTAGCTCAACAACTTGAATGTCACTATACCATTCCATTGCTTGTGATGCGGTTGGCACATGATGATGCCCGTACGCCGCCCGGGCGATTCAGTAGACATAAATTGTATATTTTCTGAAAGCTGATGATGTGAGGATGCCATTTCACCCCCATGTTGAGGGGGCACAAGACTTAGTTTTCTTAGCTCAACAACTTGACAACAATGTCTAATTAATTAACAGCCTAATAAACAATAAATAATACTATACAAATCATAACACATAAGAAGCTTCATAAACTAAACGTATTTTTGAACATTTAACCAGTTTTTTCCTAATAAATTATTTATTTCACATAGGTTTATGTTATAGGGTTAGTCAAATCAAAAGTTTGTTTCATTATTCTGAACGATCTCCATTAAACCCAATGTGGTTAGCGGGACTTTTATTTTGAAAAAATGGCTAACTCTTAGTCGCCTTTGCGAACTATACCTGTTATATAATATATATCTGTTATAGTAGCCTGGTTAGCATCGTTCATCATTCATTCGTTCGCCTACAGTCATGAGCCTTTTTTTTTAAGTGTGAAGGGAAAGCGGTTTACTTATCAACGCCAAATACATAAAACGTCCTTACACTGTTGTGTACCACAGTGTACAAATTCTTCGAGGTTTAACTCACAGTTGAGTTTCCACCGTTTCCCCGCCGATCCTGAGGTAAAGGCAAGATGGCTGGTAAAGATACGACGGGACAACTTTGTTCCTACAGAAGGGACTCGGGTTTGCAGCAGACACTTCCCGGATGACTTTACCACTACCGAGGGGCCAAAACGATTGAAGAAAGGTGTCGTTCCCTGCTTGTTTTCGTGGAACAACTTCTCCTTACCAGCTCCTAGGCTTAATGTCTGGCAGCGACATTCCAAGACCCCCGTCCCCTGACATGGCCTGTGCGTCTGACCCTCCAGAAGCACCGCTGCCACCGCCGCCTGATCATACATACAGCGTGTCAACGTCAACGTCAACGTTGTGTTTTGAGCTAGTAACCAAGTGTGAAGCACTTACGCAGAACTTCCATACAGTGGGTCCCATTAAGAAGCGGCCACTTCATTCGCGCTTACCGTGATTCACACAGCAGCATTATTAAACTAGACTGCATTTCCGGCGGGAACTGCGAAAGTGTGCTTGCCCTGGTCCGGTCAGCAACGTGAGCAGACAGTGGCATACGCTATGCTGAACCTGGCTTGATCCAGGCATTGTAACGGTGCCTTTCAGTGTTGGAGCAGTGGCAATATCCCAAAAGCTCTAGGAGAGGGCTATTCAACTATTGGCTTGCGGGTTGAATGTGATTCGTTGGATTTTACCTTTGGCCTGCCTTCGAATTTAGCTTCTATGACTGAGATCAAATCAATAAAATAAAATGACAGCAGTGATTGGCTGCAAAAATAAATAATGTCACGTGTCTTGCGCCTCTCAAACTGGGCTATCAGGTAACCTACAGAGGAATTGAAATTATAAAATATGACCAAGGCATTAAAAAGCTACTTGTTTGTCAGGATACTTTTTCACTGATTTATTTTAAAAAAATATGAGCTATGAGTGTGAATGTTATATATTCCATCCCACAAATTATGTTTTACTGGTTTATTTGACAAATAATCTATATGGATTTGCTCTATAAAGACCGTATGTCTGGGATTGTTTTGTGAGCCTGGGGTTGTTTTGAGAGCCTATTGATGTAGCCTATCTCAGAATAAAGGAATACTTCATATTACTCTAAACCACCGTCTGTAAATCAACTGTATACTACTGTCTACATTGCACTATATTTCTTGACCTGTCTCTGTATGTTTCATCACCTTTCTATACTTTGCCTCACATTGCAACACAGCTCAGATCTTTGGTTGCTATGAAGGCCAGTCGTTCTAAATGGATGGTTGCTATGGCCAAAGGCCAGTTCTATCTCTGCCGTAGTCAAGCGGGCATATCGTAGAATTCTGATTAACCTTATCTTATTTAAAACATCTCTATTTTACTTATCCCACTTCCATACAGTGGGTCCCATTAAGAAGTGGCCACTTCATTCGCGCTTACCGTGATTCACACAGCAGCATTAATAAATTAATCTGTCACCATATGCCTATGCTTACGTTTGCAAAGAAAACATTTTAATTTGATCCACATGAAACGTTACATTTCATGTACATGTTGACAATGAGTAGGCTAGTTTTGGTTGTTGGTGGTGTTATTGCATCCCTTAGTTATGCCTACAATGCAAGTTCCCTCGCGATTGGAAGCTCCTGTAGACAATAGTAGACGCATTTCAAAACATCGCGTTAGGAGTCCTTGCCACTTCTTTTAAGCCGTCACAGACGTAGGTGCTACTTTTAGGGCTAAAGTGCTTCGTGAATTACTGTTAGTAAAAAAAAAATAGCAGTCCTAAAGTTATACGTGACGAAGTTACGAGTGCAAGCATCTCATATCAAATGACCATGGCATTACGCTAAACAACATAAATCCCAATTAGCAACATAGCACTACATCTCCTCCTCCCTATAGCTAGCCACACAAGAAATTAATGATACTAAATCTCTGCTTAGCATGCTTCTCCGCTTAGCATTCTAATAACAGAAGGGGCACATTTATGTTGACCACTACAACATGACTCATTATGTCTGTAACGTTAACTGTATAAAACACTTACTTTCATAAAGGACGCACACCATCCAGCACATGGAAACCGATATTTTAGGTTCTTGGCCACAAACTCAAAACGTGTCTCTCTGACGCCCTGTTCTAGAATCTTTGCTCTGAAGGCTGTGTTGCTAAGGCAACATCAAATAAACAAAATGATAGTCTTTCAGTATTAAATGTGTACGTGTGATTCCGAATGGATGTGTGTGGTTTGCAATTAGAATAAACAAGAAATAACATTTCCAATAATTTCCCATGATAAATTACATAATATTTGCACCTTCCTTACTTGGGAATCTCACACCGTATTTCAAGTAGGCTACACTAGTGAAATGTAATACAACGTTGCCACCTAGCGTTCAGATAGTTCTAGGCTATTTAACATTAACGTGACATTGATTGTTTATTCTTTCATCAACTCCATGCTTTTAGGAAAACAATCTTTTTATCATAGTACCCTCTTCAATGAGCGATTACCAGCTCATTTTTGTAACAGAGATAGCTGTTTATTATCCCTAGGTTTACAGAAACACCTATTCATATTAATACGTAGCCTATGGAGTGCTGCCGACCACTGTTCATTACGGCCCAGAATGCCTTGCATGTCTGTACAACAAAACAACACAGTAAAACCTAAATGCCCGTAAACATATGCATTTGCATACTTGTAACATTTTTAATAATACTCTCCCATCATGATATTTAACAATAATGAAAAATTTAATTTGAATACCGTCAATGTGAAAACAACTCTATTATGTAAGCTATAAATAGCTACTGTTCTCCTTGCTTTTTCAGTTCGTAAGTCCATACTATCCCATGGCAGAGCAAGGATTTCATGATTGGGCAAGGTTGCCCGGAAACATTGTGGCTGCCTAGAGACATTGAGCATACTTGGAAGGCATTGTGATAGAAGATGAATGGTGCAAAGGTGAATGGTGAGAGTTACCAAATACCTGTGGGTGGTTTGCCAAATGATGGAAACTTTTGGAATATTTCTTTTTTTTTTTTAGGTTATGCACCCTCACACTGGAGTCCCCAGTTCATATACAAAATTTGGTATCGATATGTGACAGTGTTCCTGAGATATGGACGACTTCCTGTTTCGGAGCTTCGCCGCCGATTTCGTTTGGCTGTGACGGGCAAACGTTTTTGAAAATCAAAAATCCTTCTGGTAACTTTTGTGAGGCTTGGTCCAAGGATAATGTACGTCAAGTTTCGTGGTGTTCGGATCAAATTTGTGACCTGTGAAAATTTAGTTTCGCTTTCTGTTCAATCCAATATGGCGGACGAACGGCACGCCCACCTGACGTCATCTTCGCGACCAACTTACACCGGTACTGACCGGACGTTTTAAAGTTGGAACGGTGTCTGTCTCAAAGGGCCTAGGCGCTAGGGCTGACAAAAAATTAGGGAGACGGGAAAAATAATAATAAAAACTAGACTGCATTTCTGGCGGGAACTGCGAAAGTGTGCTTGCCCTGGTCCAGTCACCAACGTGAGCAGACAGTGACATACGCTATGCTGAACCTAGCTTGATCCAAGCATTCTAACAGTGCCTTTCAGTGTTGGAGCAGTGGCAATACCTCAAAAGCTCTATTCAACTATTGCCTTGCGGGGTGAATGCGGTTCGTTGGCTTTTACCTGTGGCCTGCCTTCGAATTTAGCTTCTATGACTAAAATCAAATCAATACAATAAAACAACAGCAGTGATTGGCTGCAAAAATAAATAATGTCACGCGTCTTGCACCTCTCAAACTGGGCTATCAGGTAACCTAGAGAAAAATGTGAAATTATGAAATATGACTAAGGCATTAAAATGCTGCTTGTTTGTCAGGATATTTTTTCACTGATTTATTTTAGAAATATGAGCTATGAGTGTGAATGTTATATATTCCATCCCCTAATTCTGTTTTACTGGTTTATTTGACAAATAATCTATATGGATTTGCTCTATAAAGACCTTATGTCTGTTTGGGATTGTTTTGAGAGCCTATTGATGTATCTCAGAATAAAGGAATGTCCACAACATTAGTGATGTTTTTTTTGTGTGTGTGAATGTATTTTACTTAACTCATTAAATTGAGCTGGATACTCATGAACGCATGTCTCTAATAGCCACAATAGGAGTAATTTTAGCAACACCGTATTTTGTGTGGCCCATAACGACCCAGTGGATCATGAAAACGTGCCAAAATTCACATTCCTTGCTTGTTGTTGGTACATTAATCCCATTCAGATTGCCACTTATCTGAGATGTAAGAGTTCAGTATAGGTTTAAGGTCTGGGGCAGGGATTTGACATTCTGTGACTTTTTCATTGAGGGCTTGCTTAGCAGCACTGTCCGCTTTCTCATTTCCCCTCAGACCAACATGGCCTGGGACCCAGCAAAAAACTACACTTAAGTTCTGGTTCTTTAGACGTTCTAGTTGATCAAGCTCAGCTTTGGTTGTACTTTTTGCGTGACATTAAAGCCTACTGGAAAGATTTTTAATTGCAATTTAATTGAATGCAATTTACTTTTACGACTAAATAAAATTAATTTATCCCTCTCACCCATAGTTTTCTGTTTATTTACAAATGTACATAGGCCTACTGTAATTACATTTCTACATAGTTATTCTACTGATCTTTATACTATTCATCCTGCACATAAACGTATTCTTACTACTCTTATAATGTTGTTTCTGTACTACAATGACACTGTTTCCACACTGCACATAGCTGTATGTTATGTACATATCTGTTATAAATTTGTCATATTGAATATCCATATTTATTCTGTTTTATTATATTCTGTTAATACACTGCATATATCTATATTATTATTTCTACTATTATAATGTTACTGCTACATCTACATACATTATTCTACTTATTGTATGAGATAACTGCTAATACACTGCACATATTTATATTTAATTCATATTACTCTAAACCACCTTCTGTAAATCAACTGTATACTACTGTCTACATTGCACTATATTTCTTGACCTGTCTCTGTATATTTCATCACCTTTCTATACTTTGGATCACATTGTATGTATACTGTAGCTACATGAATCACAGCTAAGATCCTTGGTTGCTATGAAGGCCAGTCGTTCTAAATGGATGGTTACTATGGCCAAAGGCCATCTCTGCGTTGTCAAGCGGACATATCCTAACTTTATCCTATTTTAAACATCTCTATTTTACTTAGCCTACTTCCATACAGTGACTCCTATTAAGAAGTGGCCACTTCATTCCCGCTTACCGTGATTCACGCAGCAACATTATTAAATTAATCTGTCACCATATGCCTATGCCAAAGTTTGCAAAGAGGAGAATCTTTTAATTTGATTCACAATGAAACGTTACATTTAATGTACATGTAAACAATGAGTAGGCTAGTTTTGGTTGTTGTTGGTGGTGTTACTGCATCCCTTAGTTATGCCTACAATGCAAAATTGTTCCCTTGTGATTGTTAGACGCATTTCAAAACATAGCGACGTGAAATGCCACCACAAAACATTGTTTGTGAATCGGTCTTATTTAGGAGTCCTCGCTTAAGCTGTCACAGACTCAGGCGCTACTTTTAGGGCTAAAATGCTTCCTGAATTACTCTTAGTAAAAAAAATAGGAGTCCTAAAGTTACTAGTGACGAAGTTATGAGTACAAGCATCTCATATCAAATGACCATGGCATTACGCTAAGCAACATAAATCTCATAACGTTACAGCAACATCTCCTCCCTATGACCTAGCTAGCTTCTAGCCACACAAGAAATGAATGATGTTAAAATCTCTGCTTAGCATTCTAATAACAGAAGGGGCACATTTATGTGGACCACTACAACATGACTCAATATGTCTGTAACGTTAGCTGTATAAAACACTTACTTTCATAAAGGAAGCACACCATCCAGCACATAGCCTACACATGGAAACCGATATTTTAGGTACTTGGCCACGAACTCAAAACGTGTCTCTCTGAAGCTCTGTTCTAGAATCTTTGCTCTGAAGTCTGTCCCCGTTGCTAAGCAACATCAAATAAACGAAATGACAGTCTTCCAGTATTAAATGTCTACGTGTGCTTCCGAATGGATGTGTGTGGTTTGCAATTAGAATAAACAAGAAATAACATTTCCAATAATTTCCCATGATAAATTACATAATATTTGCACCTTCCTTACTTGTGAATCTCACACCGTATTTCAAGTAGGCTACACTAGTGAAATGTAATACAACGTTGCCACCTAGCGTTCAGATAGTTCTAGGCTATTTAACATTAACGTGACATTGATTGTTTATTCTTTCGTCAACTCCATGCTTTTAGGAAAACAATCTTTTTATCATAGTACCCTCTTCAATGAGCGATTACCAGCTCGTTTTTGTAACAGAGATAGCTGTTTATTGTCCCTAGGTTTACAGAAACACCTATTCATATTAATACGTAGCCTATGGAGTGCTGCCGACCACTGTTCATTACGGCCCAGAATGCCTTGCATGTCTTTACAACAAAACAACACCGTAAAACCTAAATGCCCGTAAACATATGCATTTGCATACTTGTAACATTTTTAATAATACTCTCCCATCATGATATTTAACAATAATGAAAAATTTAATTTGAATACCGTCAATGTGAAAACAACTCTATTATGTAAGCTATATCATTATATCATTTCATGATTGGGCAAGGTTGCCTGGACATTGTGTCTGCTCTGAGACATTGTGCATACATGGAAGGCATTGTGATAGAAGATAAATGGTGAAAAGGTGAATGGTGTGAGTTACCAAATACCTGGGGGTGGTTTGCCAAATGATGGAAACTTTTGGAATATTTTTTATTTTTTTTTGCCTATGCACCCTCACACTGGAGTCCCCAGTTCATATACAAAATTTGGTATCGATATGTGACAGTGTTCCTGAGATATGGACGACTTCCTGTTTCGGAGCTTCGCCGCCGATTTCGTTTGGCTGTGACTAATATGGCGGACGAACGGCACGCCCACCTGACGTCATCTGACGTCGCGACCAACTTACACCGGTACTGACCGGACGTTTTAAAGTTGGAACGGTGTCTCTGTCTCAAAGGGCCTAGGCGCTAGGGCTGACAAAAAATTAGGGAGACGGGAAAAATAATAATAATAAAACTTAAGAAGAACAATAAGTGTGCTGCTTTGCAAGCACACATAATAAAACTTAAGAAGAACAATAAGTGTGCTGCTTTGCAAGCACACTTAATTAATCTGTCACCATATGCCTATGCCTACGTTTGCAAAGAAAACATTTTAATTTGATTCACATGAAACGTTACATTTAATGTACATGTTGACAATGAGTAGGCTAGTTTTGGTTGTTGGTGGTGTTATTGCATCCCTTAGTTATGCCTACAATGCAAGTTCCCTCGCGATTGGAAGCTCCTGTAGACAATTCACCCCTTGCATGTGACGTCACGTTTTGTTCGTGCCACAGCAAAATAGCCTAGTGGACGGCAAGAACACGAATCAAATCAGTGGGTTGTAATGGGACATATCGCACAGCTAGGAGATTATAGTGAGATTTAACCGTAGTAATGCCCTTCCACGACTGTTGGCTTATTGTTTGGAATACAACAACATCCCATGTTCTTGCATAGATATATTTTGGTTTGTTTTCTTTGTGTTTCGGGAGTATTTCAACCACAATTGCATGCTTATCTCCTCAGACTATGAAGCACAGCAGCGGTTGCTATAGCAACCATAGACTCTGAACAGGACGGCAGATAGCACTTAGGCAAAGTCTTTGGCAAGATCTGAATGTAAACAGATAATACCGTTCAAGTTTTTTATTTCCTATTTCTTTCAATTCTTTAACTTAAGACATGTAAGAAGTAAGTTTATTCGCTGGGCAACGTACAAACTGACTAGTTACATTAGCCCTAGCACTATGAGCTACGATAAACGTTAGCTCTAGCTAGAATAGCTAGCTTCTAAGTGTGACTAAGTAAGTTATTATTTCATGTTCTGATATGACATTCTTAACGTTTTGACTATGTTACAACTGATAAAAGCAAGACAAATAAAGTAACCAAATCGCTTTGCAATATTTTAGTCCAGAAATACTTATGGGTGTTCATTTACCATAATGTTAATTACAGTAGCCTAACTTTACGACCTAAGATTATCTCCCCTTGCTGTTACCACCAGTTTTAATAACTTTACATTTGCGATCATGACCCATTTCATCTAACAACACCACTGGCATCTGTCTTTGACTATCAGACCCCAAACAGCAATACATTGAACTACAAAGGTGTTATAGTAATGGTGTTCAGTTCATCATAATCGTTATGACATAATGTAATTTGCCGTCCGTCTCCTATCTTTTTGCCGTCGAGCATGGAGCCGTCACGTGACTTAAGTCACGTGTCTGCAAGGGGTGAATAGTAGACGCATTTCAAAACATCGCGTTAGGAGTTAGGAGTCCTCGCCACTTCTTTTAAGCTGTCACAGACTTAGGTGCTACTCTTAGGGCTAAAATGCTTCCTGAATTACATTTCATGACATTTAACAATAAGGAAAAATGTAGTCAATGTGAAAACATCTGTATTATGTAAGCTATATATAGCTACTGTTCTCCTTACTATTTCAGTTCGTAAGTCCATACTATCCCATGGCAGAGCAAGGATTTCATGATTGGGCAAGGTTGCCCGGAGACATTGTGGCATTGTGGCATTGTGATAGGTGTACAACTGCTAATGTGGAAGGTGATAGTTACCAAATACGGGTGGGTGGTTTGCCAAATGCTGGAAACTTTTGGAATGTTTTCTTTTTTTTTTTTAGCTTATGCACCCTCACATTGGAGTCCCGAGTTCAAATACAAAATTTGGTATCGATATGTGACAGTGTTCCTGAGATATGGACGACTTCCTGTTTTGGAGCTTCGCCTCAGCAGTGTGTCGATGAAAGCGGTGGGCTGTGATCCTTCGACTTTCTCAGGCAGACCTATTATACGGATGTTATTGCGCCTGGATCGGTTTTCCAGATCCTCTATTTTAGCTTTCAGTGCTTCGTTATCGCTGGAAAGAGCTGCAACTTTGGAGTCAAGTCTCTCAAGACTCGTCTGCGTATCATTGAGTGAGACTTCCAGATGCTGGATAGTTTCATGATGTTGGTCAATGATCTCTCGGTTAGCAGAAAGTTGGGCAGAGAGTTTGGTAACGATGCGTTCTTCCATTGCTGTCAGCAGTCTCTCCATATGAGGCAGTGTTAACAGTGTGTGGGTCTAGCTAGCTTCAGAATCCACAGGTTCAGCTAGCTTAGCTGCGTCATCCTGAATTACTTTAGTAATGTGTTGATCCGCCAGTTGAGTTTGTTTTTTAGTCGCCTTCTTCATGTTCTAAATGAAGTAGCGTTTGCACAAATATTTGTATAATATCAGACGGATATGAAAAGGATTTTATCAGGATTTCAACAGAGCGATCCCAGTTTGCGACCTACCCCGCCATGCGTCAAACCGGAAAATTGTGCCTTATCAATCCGAAAAGAAAAAAAAATGTAAAGAACACATCAATTCCTAAAAGCATACCAGAATTGTCCTTGAAGGTCTGATATACAGGGCTTTCGATTTGTAGACTTTATGTATGAGGTCTGCATTCCACTCCTGGCCAGCACAGAGTTTGGGTGTGATTAATCAGTTTCCACATGCCATCAGTAGCTCTATGCTGAAAAACAGTGTAAAATGGAAAAAGCACAAAAAGACAAAGGATAAAATGCACAAGGCACATTCAAACGGATGGTCAAATGCGAATTCTCTGGACATTACAGGGCTATTCATGTATATCATGTTTCTTTCTTGGGTAAGGGAGTTTTTCCTTGCCCCTGTTGGTGCTCCCCACCCACCCTATGCATCCCCTAGCCACTTCCCCAACCAACCCCTCTCCTACTGCACATCTGCACTTTATACCGCTTTATATAGATACTTTATTGATCCCCAGGGGAAATTCAAGGTCACAGTAGCATACAGACAACATACACACACACATTCACTAACAGCAGAAAAAGTAATTAAAAGTATATAATATAAAAAACACAACTAAGCAATAAGGACTGTAGATGAAATACAATCTGAAAATACTGAAATACAAATTATACTAAATAACACTTAATCTAAATCAATTCTAAAAAACAGTATTCACATAGTGGGTGATTAATCAATCAAGATGCGCTTGCAATGACTGAGGCAGGGACTGGGCGATTCTCTGTGCATAAGCAAGGTTAATGGCCGATCCAGATTCCTAGCTAGGAAAGCTCCTTTCCTTGATGCAGTGAGCCTCAGACTGCTAGCTAATTCACTGGCCTTATGCTGCTTTGATTACAGACTTGGCTCATGGTATGGTGGTCTAACTAAGGCCCTAAAAGACAAACTGCAGGTTTCTCAGAATAGGTTAGTGCTAGGTCTCACATCAAGGGATCATGTTGGTAAGCTCTAGTTCCAACAGCTGGGCTGGCTCCCCCTGGAGGCTAGGGCAGTACAGCTCCAGCTCAGGGTGGTCCATGTTTACAATCATAAGGCACCGGCATACCTTAAAAATCACTTCATTAGGAGTAGGGATGCCCATGCGTACCACACCAGAGCTAGTAATGCAGACTTGTACTTGCCTAAGTTCAAAACAAACATTGGCAAGTGTACTCTCAAATATAGTGGTGTGGTGACCTGGAATAAATTACCTTTGTGTGGCAAGTGGTATGGTTGTTAGGGGCTTTGAGCCCAGATATATTTGCTGACTATGCCACGATGGGACTTGCACCCAAAGATATAACACACATCAGTAACCTTAACCCAATAAGGCACTCAGGTTCGTGAACTGAATTGGAGACGTGGTTCCATAAAGGAAATCAAGCTTTTATTGACAATGAACAAACATACGTTGCACCAACACACATGGATGCGCATACACTGGAAGGGGAGAAGGATATAGGCAGGGCTGAGGCTTACAGTGGGAGGCCAGCGAGCCTCCAGGGGGTCACCCACTCACATGTGCACAATCACACACACACGGGAAAAATATGGTCACAACAAGTGAAAAAGAAGGCACGGCACACAAAAACAGGGGGTATCCCGCCACCGAAAGGGACGCTACACCTCCACCTTGGGCCTCAGCTCCTGGGAAACAGAGAGGAAAGCAACACAGGGTTAAGGGGATCACACACACACACACACACACACAACTGAACAGGTGAACACAAAATACAGTACAGGCCAGGGACCTTGATGGCCCTGGCACTAGAGATCCACAGCTATAAAAGGCCTCCGGCTAGTGATGGGTCATATGAACACAGGACGAACACAAAATACAAATACTCTCAAAACGAGGCTCCAGACACTGATGATCAGCAGCACTGTGGAGGGCCTCCGTCAGTGGTACAATGAGATGAGATGTAAAATAAAAGAATAACACAGTAACACAATCAATTAAAAGGGGCCAAACGCTGTCACACTGGGTATCAGCAGCGCTACACAAATGGCCTCCTCCCAGTAGCAAACATAAAAAGGTAACTGACAAACTCATAAACAAAATGAACGAAAACGCTCAGTTGCGTCAACCAGGATACTCAGACACTCAATGCATACACACAATAACAGCATATTCATTCATTCCTTCATTCATTCATTTGGACGCTGGACACACAAAGACGAATGACACAACACAGAACACAGTCCAATCCAGCTGGCAAGCGAAGCACGCTAGCCGCAAACGTTGTTGTAGAATGATGGTGAAACAGCGGTCAGCAAAGCAGCAGTATGTTCAGATGTTAGTAGGACCAGCGTGATGGTTGCCGCGCCCTTGTGCTATCTGGCCAACCCGTTCAAGCGAGGTCTTACTTCACGGAGCCCAGCTTGACTAGCGTAAATTCCACCGTAATCTATGATGCACGCTTGGCAGGTGGAAGTCCAACACAAGGGATTCTGGGGCAATGACGTATGTCAGGGAGGCAAAAACGGGGCGGGCCTTTGACGTCTGGCACCTCGTAACGAGTGATTCTCGATTTAAATAGAGGCGCACCGATAGTGGTTGGCTCACATCTCGTTACAGAGAGCCATTCACCATGCAGCAATTAGAGCTCAAATGAGAAGTGGGCACTACACCACTTCATCCTGCTACATTTGGAAATTAAGAGCATAGACAATTATCATTGTTTCAGGAAAAAGGCAAAATCCTGGCTCATGGACAACTTAAATCCCTAGTGACACTAACATGTCGTCCTCCATGTGAGTTGTTGTCTGTTGGTGTTGTCTATGTATGCACATTGCACTTTAGTACAGAAAGGTAGGGTTAGGGTTGTTTGTATTATATGTTTAGCCTCTCATAGTCTATTTTTATGATGTTTCATTGTTTTGTTTTATATATGTCCTGTTTTGTAACATCAGGGACCATGATGGAAATAAGTGCTTGCACTTTATCATGTTTTTTCTATCCCTTGAATATGTCTTTATTCCAAATAAATCAAAATCAAAATAAGAAAAAACCTCCATGGTGAAAACCCATCATTAAGTACACATTTACACATAGCCAGAGTAATGTAAGAATTCAGAACATATCTTCAGCGTTGTGTACCCTTTTCTGGTTGACAGTTCAGGCTGGAATTATATGTTTCATGTCACCAGCAGCTGCACATCATATCTGTTTTGACACGGAAGGGGGAGGTCTAAGGTTGAGTTGAAATATGTACATCTCACAGGAAATGAGCAGGGAGTGGTTGTGTGTGAAGAAAACACGATAGCCAGAAACAAGATAAGTCTTTAAAAAAACTTTAATCTGACCTTAAAAGACAGCACAAACACCACCAAGACATAAGGTAAGGCTTACTATGCACAACTTCCCTTAGCAGTGGTTGCTGTTAGCAGACCTGTTGCCTTTATGAGTTATCCAGTAAGTTGAAAGGGAAGTTCTACTGTACATATGTACAGCATACTGTACTGTCTTTGAATGCAGAGTTTCTGATCCCATATATATTGTTTAATGTACATAAATATGACCTGTATGGTTCAGACTTTGACAGACTTATGAATATCATGCCAGGAATTTGTGCAATAGAATGCCAGGTATTAGTACTTTCTTAAGACAGCTTTCAGAAAGATGATCAGTCTAAACACATACTGTAAATTACTTGAGATGAAGGCACAATGTAGAATTTCTATTATATGAGCTTAATTTCTAGTAGAATTGTAGTGGAAGACCTTGAATCTGAGGGGAAAGTTTAGTAATGTGAACACTCAGTTGTGGGAGGTAATGAACAAGAAGCGACTGTGTTTGAACTTGCACAGATGTTGTGCAACCAGTCAGACCCGACAGAAATAAAACAATAAACAAAGTTTCGTTTTTTGTGGATAAGCTCCCTCTTGTTTGTTATACTGCCTTGGTAGAGCTGTCACTAAGGTTAATGTTACAGTAAGTGTAGAATTCAATGGCATTGTTGTTAAAAGTTAATTTAAGACCAGTAGGTGGCATTGTCCCTCCTCACACTCTGTCCATTTGTTTCTCTCTTTCTCCCTCTGAAGACTTCCAGCTATGGCAGCCATTGCTATAACAGTATCAAAAGCCATTCCAGACATTGTTAGCAAAGGAATGACCATTCATAGCAAGTTAAGGCAGGTGAAGAAGAACAAGACATGCTGTGCACGTTTGGCAAAACGTGTGAAGACTTTGGTGGATCCGCTGGAGGTTTTGGCCAACCAGGGTGTGGATGAAGAGGTTTTGCAGAAAGCCCTTGATGTATTCAACAAGGCATTGGAGGAAGCTGAGACGCTGATGAAAAAGTATGAGGAAACCAACTGGTTAAAGAAGACATTCAATGCAGACACCTTGAAGGGATATTTCAAAGAGGTGAACCTACACCTCACAGAGGCATCACACCACCTCTGCCTACAAGTGGTAGGCCGAGCAGAACAACAGAAACTTGAAGAAGTGTTTAATGGTCAAAGGATTCTCAAGGAGAATGATGAAGACATGAAGATTGATCTGCAGGAATGGGAGAAATGTAAGGCCTCTTCATATGCATATACTTATATAAGTCTTCGTCTGGTGTACAGTTCCATTTAGCTGCTGTTTTTACTCAAACCAATTTACAATCGAAAAGCACCTCTTTTTGAGTCCATGTTTCTACCACGTTGTCTTATAACCTTTAGCCATGTGGCAGTGTCATTTTCTCAACATTAAATCAGCAGAATGTGTGCAGGCTGAAAAGCACTTAGTTAGCTTATTTTACTTACGCACCTGGGAAAATTTGTCCATGAGAGCTTAATTTGGAAAATAGTAGGTGCATGAGAACATATAAGTACTCAAAAGTATCATCACTTATTCTAAAATATAGGCAACAAAACCAATACGTAAGCTGCCGGTAGACAACATCAGTTGACTATTTCCAATCATCCTCAGATCGTAGGCCTTGTATGACCAACATATATGAATCAAGGCAGACAAACCAATTATCAAAACTTGCGGTGTTGTCAGTTAATTTATCCAGTCCATTCATCTCTTTTTGAACATCTTTCCAATTAATAGTAACACCAGACGAGGATATAATATTTGGTAACACTTTACTTAACAGTATCGACACAACAGTGACATGACACTGTTATGAACACATGACATGACACATGAACCCTAACCCTAATCCTAACCTCTAACCTTAACCCTAATCCTAACCCTAACTTGTTATGACAAAAAACGAATGACATTTAATAACAGAAGCGTTATGTCATAAACATTTATGAGTTGTTTATGACACGTTCATGTCACTCTTATGTTGATACTGTCAAGAAAAGTGTAACCTAATATTACCATAGTAGGCCTATCATAGTTATCAGACATGAACTCCAATCAACTGATTGAAGGGTACTACTACTCCTGACCGGTAGCGCGACAATATGACGTCAAAATTGTGCCATTTCCTCTGTCGCACGAGAAATTTCAGCCTCGCGCAGGCAGGTCGTGCACAGGAAAAAAAAAATTCAGATGCGCGCGACAAGCAGGATGAGCTTGAAGCCAGTCAGGGAGCATGCATGCCTCTATACAGACATCAACCACATTCAGGCATTTCATCATCTTAAATAAACATGATATTTGAATAGACAGTTTGAGAAGAGAGGGAAATTAACCTGGCTAGGTTACCAGCGAGAATTCGTGATTTTTAAATAGTTTGCTGGATAAGTTAATGAAGCTAGAGATGTAACACAGGGAATTAAGATGAAAGAACTAGGACCCAGGGACATGCCAATAATCCAGCAAAAGGTAGCAAAGATATGTATTTTCAACCAAAGGATATCTAAGACCTGAAAAAAACCTCTTTCCACCTTAGGAAATTACACAAACTCATCTCTCAGCACCAGCCAGCTAGCTAAAATTTCCCTCGGGATGAATAAAGTGTCTATCTATCTATCTAGCTGCACACACTTTGGAAACTAGATGGTAATGATGGTAGTTGTGAATACCAGCAACAAAGTCTGAAGCATCATCACAGAGGGTAGTTTTTACTGCCATTGAGGCCAATGCCAATTCAGGAGAATATTGCAACTAGTGTCGCGACCACTACGCGCGAGTATAAATGGTTACGACGCTCCCGTGACGTCACATTGTCGCGCTAGCGGTCGGGAGTGGCGAGTATGTAGAATCCATTAGCGTGACTCATACAGTGCAACTGGAAAGGTTTCAGACCCTTTCAAGTTTCCCACATTTTGTTATGTTTCAGACATCTTAAAATGGATTCAATTAATCTTTTTCTCATCAATTTACACACATTCAGACCCTTTGTTGTGACACTTGCAGTTGAGCTCTGGTGCATCCTACTTCTATCAATGGTTCTTGAGATGCTCCGACAACTTGATTGGGGCCCACCTGTGCCTAAATGAATTCATTGGACATTATTAGGAGAGGCACACATCTGTCTATATTAGGTCTCACAGTTGATGATGTATGTCAGAGTGAAAACCAAGCCATGAGGTCAAGATAATTGTCAGTAAACCTGCGAGACAGGGTTGTACGAAGACACAGATCTGGGGAAGGATAAGAGACACTTTCTGCAGCATTGAAAGTGTGCAAGAGCACGGTAGCCTCAATCATTCTCAAATGGAAAAGATTAAGAAACACCAACAGTCTTCCTAGATCTGGCTGCCCAGCCAAACTGATCTGGGATAAAGGGCCTTGGTCAGAAAGGCCAATGGCCCCTATGAATTAGATCCATTCTATTGATTTCTGGGAATAATCACATTTTTACTATATTGAGTTAGTTGGCAATGTCTGGGTTGGTTGAAAGAGAACAGTTTTGTAGAAAGGTTGTTGGAATAATGTCTTGTTATTGTGACAGAGTTCATATACATGCACATATTTTATGCAGTGTGTACCAACTGAATTGAAATCCTGTTGTCTACACAGTGCTATCATTAGCTGAGGAAACCAGGGATGAAGTAAAAACTGTGCATGACGTGGTGGACGGCACTGACCAGAAAGTGAGCTCTTTACAAAGAGACGTGCCTGACATCAAGGACGCTGTGAGAGCAGGCAAGTAACCTTCTGTATTCATTGACAAAAATGTAAGATTGATCAAAAATGTAAGAGAAAGTCAAAAGCTTGTTTGTAAATATCAACTGCAGTAAAACATGGATTACTATTATTGCTTCTACACTCTAAAAAATAATACACTTACTCAACTTAAAAAAATTGAGGTAACAATTTGCATGGATCTTTTTAAGTAATTTCAACTCAAGCCGTTTTTGAGTAAATATTGTGAGACTTATATAGTTAGAACAACTGAATTATATTATATGATCAAATTAATATAATTAAGTTGGTTCAACTTAATTAAGCTTTTAGAGGACAAATCAGGTTGATTGTGCTAAACTAATTGAGTTCTTCTCACTATAAAAGTCTCACAATATTTACTCAAAAAACAACTTGAGTTGAAATGACTTAAAAAAAATTAAGGTAACAATTTGCATGGATCTTTTTAAGTTATAGTAACTTACTTCACTTCTGTCTGAATAAAAGCACACAGCAATTTAAATTTTCTGAAAGCATTGTTTATTTTTAAAGCAATGGCAACTGGTCCAGTTGTGCAATGAATGAATGTAGAGCTCCGTCTGAATTCGTCATTTATCTGTATAAAAGAAAGGCACAATGTTAGAAAATTTACCTCAAGACAAACAACAAAATGAACAAAATCTACATGGTTTGCAGGGATTGACACATAATATTTCTCAAACTTCAAAAATAAATAAATGTTGGCCTACCTATTAGGCCTATGTTCAGGTTAAGCTAAGAATGTCAAATGGCCCACAAACCTTCATAAATAGTGACAATGTTAGGCTTAACTAGGACGACCAAATATGATCCTCAAACACGTGCAGTGTTAGAACTAGCAATGCTAAAATGTTAAGTGCGGAATACAGCTGCCACGGTGAAATTTGAAGACACCAGACAGCTAAATTTACCTTTACTAACTCCAAATGATCAAAGGGCAGGCTGCAGGTAACTTTGAAGACGCCAGCTACCAAAGTCATCTTTTCAAATGGTTTAATTACCGTGCAAGCAGCAGCTAGCTTGGAAGACACGATAGCTACTGTCTGTAGATAGCTAAAATCCATCTTTTCAAATATTCAAATTAGCAAAAGGGCAAGCTGTAGCGTTAATTTCATTTGACTGTCACGTGACAAAGATTTTGACGCACTGTGTGCCGTTGTTTGATAGCTGTTGCTTTTAAAACAAACACAAAAATAGTAGGCTAGACTACTTTGCACGTACCTGTGATGTTCGATGCAGGCTACAGGATCCTGTGCCATAATTTCTGTTACTTCTCAGGCGTGGTCTGGAAGGTCCTGAACGTTCAATCGTGTTATTAGCTTTATAAGTTTGGTCACGAGATTTACAAGTTTCAGGAACTTAATACTTTCTATTGTTAGGTGAAAGCAAGACTGTGTGTTGAAAATCCATATATGAATAAGTTGAGACAGCTTTCTTTCTTTTTCAGTATTACAAACTCCTTAAAATAAATTGTCAACTCACCTATACATGTACAAGTAGCAAACTTAATTTTTTTATGTCGAAAATGTTCTTCATTTTAAGTTTTATCTACTAACCTCTGAATCATTTTTTAGAGTGTACACAGGTGCTATGAGTCAGCCATCTGCAGCATCTTCACTTGAAGCCACAGGTAAGGAGTAGAAGGAGAGCAAACGCTGTTGGAGACAAATCACATCTGTGAGAAATAAGACCTGAAATAAGAACCTTGCTGCAGATTGTGTTATTCTTGCTGTATTATTGTGAAAAATATACAATATCTGTCATATTCATATTAGTGCAGTGTCTGTGCATGTGGCTTTGTGACCAGCAGGACTTAAAATCAGTCATCACCATCTCCCCACAGATCAAGTGTTCCATAATCGACGTGAACTCATAAATAGGATAGAAGATGCCTCTCTGAGAGATCTACTGGATGGCCTTCAGAAACCCACCTCTGACATGCCCGCTGTCATTAAGGGCAGGGAGAGGAATGAGGTTCTGCAGAAGCACAGTGTGACTGAGGACCAGGTGACCTGCCTGGTGGATATGGTGTGGAAGAAGGGTAAACGGGCCTGTGAGAGATTTCTGTCTCTCCTTAAAGAAGTGGAGCCTGGCCTCTGTGAGGAGCTTGGTTTGTAGACATGTGATCTGTCATGTGACAAGCGATCTATGAGATAATAAAACCAACCAGCCCAAAGAGAGCCCACCCACATAGACCCCAATGTGGTTTACTGGGAAAGCACAACACACACTCTGATCCAGTCTATTTACTCTAGAACATGTCACCATATATTTTATTGTGGAAATATTTGTTTTGTTATGTAAAAAATACATTGGTTGTTATTAATGTCATAATGCTTACTGTCATGTACAACATTATACAATTAATGTGATAGTAGATCCTAATTTAGAACACTTGGATATTTTCAAAGGCAATCTGATAGCAATTTCATGAGTTCACATTCCAAATTGCGAAAAGAGAAGTAAGCTAAAGCAAGTTTGGCAAAGTCTTTAGTTGATTGAGTGCTTCACAGGAGTCTACTATGCATGCAGGCATCAGCCAGTATCCATGGGTTTGTGTGTGAGTGTGTATGTGGGTGGGGTTATGGGGTGTGTGTGAAAAAAAGATTTGGATGACAATATCTGTCTTCACTAGACTAAGGGTTTAAAGCTGCAGTTGGCAAGTCTGACAGATTGAAGGGATTTAGCCAAAACTTGGAATGATTACAACTCTCATGCCCCTCCCCCACTAACACCGAGCACCCTCTCATAGAGTTTGTGCTCGTCAGTGCGTACCAGACTGTGATGGATGGTCAGATCTCACACAGCCCTGCTCTGATTGTACCAGAAGAACCGGGAGCTGTGGATTTTTGCAAAACAAATAACAGGCTCTAAGTGGAGGTAGAATTGCGGGTTTTTTTCTTAAAACCAGCTGATTCTCAATTGTTTCTTGAATATATGTGTGAATGTGGTTTCTATAAACATTAAAATGTACAAAATAAAAGGAATGTACCTAACATTGCATGGCTTCACAATCAATATGCAGCTTCTTACAGTTACACAATATGCCCACTAGGTGACACTCACACAGCTTACAGAGGCTAGTGTCATGTTAATACTTTTGGTCTCGAGGGAATCACATGTAGCCTACATGTACATGGCAGATAAAAATCCAATGGTAGTAACGCAATTTACATAAAGTCTTAATGCAACATACAGTGCTGTGTTTGCCCTTTTCCCAATTTCGGTAACACTCCATAATAAGGTGCCATAATAAATAGAAAACTAGTAATTACCTAACCCTTTGTTAATATTTGTTAATTGTTACTAAAATATCTATTTGGCACAAGTTAATAGTTTTTTCATCATTAATTAAATATTAGTTGTTTGCATAAAATCTGGATGTTATGTTTCAACAAATCTATTAACTAATATTGTATTAATATTTGTTAATAGTTAACTAAATGTCTTTTTGGCACGAATTAAGTTATTTCTTACATCATTTAAATGTTAAATGTTTATTTACAAACTATATGTTAATAGAAAAGTTAATTACATATTATTATTTAACTAATTGTATTCAACTGTGCTTCTGCCTATCCCCAATCTGAACCACTACCCATAGGACCCTAATGTAGTAAAGAGCTACATGAGGGTCCTATGGGGAGTGGTTCATATTGGGGGTAAAGAGCACTCATGTGAAAAAGTATTGCCTCCCTAAACCTAGTAACTGATGAAACGTTTCAAACAAATCGTTTACATCGCTGCAGAGCAATTTTGGCCCACTCTTCTTTGCAGAATTGTTTTAGTTCTGCCATATTGTTAGCCTAGAAATCTAGACGCGCCCCTAGCGCTAGTCTAGCAACTCTCCGTTGGCTTGTGAGCTCCAGAAATCGAAACTTAATCAGGCCAATGAAATCGTGTATAGAGTCGTTATGTGGGCTTAACATAATGATTGATGGCAGAGTTGCAACGGTTTGGCTTGAATTCCCTGCTACTTGAAAACAAATAAGATGGATGTTGCTGCTGGCGAACAGTGTGACACGAGTTAAGCTTTTATTAAGTTGGCAAACGTTTGAACTAGCCAACTAGCTCCGCTGGTGGGAAACGCATGAGACTCATAGCGCTGCCGCTGTCCTATTGCGTGCAGAGGGAATTTGAAAGACAACTGATTATCCCGCCCCTCGGACTGAGCACTGTGAACGGTGGTAGCCTGACCTAATGTGGGTCAGGCTACCATATTGTACGAACTCACCCACAGACAAGATTCACCTTTGGCCAGAACGGCCATTTATTGGAACAGGCAGATTCAGACACACTTAGACAACTACACTGCTCAAAATAAATAAGGGAATACTTTTTCATAGGTGTATAGCATCAAGGTTATCAAACTTGTAAGCTATTGGTCTGGCCAGTTACGTAACAAACAGAGGGGGTTGTGAATCAGTTTCACCTGCTTTGGTGTCATCAAAGTTAACAACAGGTGCTCTAGAGGGGCAACAATGAGACAACCCCCAAAACAGGAATGGTTTTTGAGGTGGTTGCAACTGATAATTTTTAACCTTCTTGATTTTTCATAAGTTTCGCATTTGGGTAGGGTCAGTGTCACTACTGGTAGCATAAGCCAGTACCTGGAGCCTACAAAGGTTGCACAGGTAGTCCATCTCCTCCAGAATAGCACACCAATACGTTCCATTGCCAGGACTTCTGTGTCTCCCAGCTCAGTCTCAAAAGGAGATTTGAGTTGCTCTAAGAGAGCTGGGCAGTGTGGTAGAAGATCCTTTACCCAGCAGCAGGACCAGTATCTGCTCCTTTGTGCAAGGAGGAACAGTAGGAGCCCTGCCAGAGCCCTACAAAATGACCTCCAGCAGGCCGCTGGTGTGAATATCTCTGACCACACTGTCAGAAACAGACTTCATGAGGGTGGCCTGAGGGCCCGATGGCCTCTAGAGGGACCTGTGCTCACTGCCCAGCACTGTGGAGCTCAATTGCCATTTGCCATAGAATACTAAATTGGCAGGTCCACCATTGGCGCCCTGTGCTTTTCACAGATGAGAGCAGGTTCACCCTGAGCACATGTGACAGACATGAAAGGGTCTGGAGATGTCGTGGAGAACATTATGCTGCCTGCAACATCATTCAGCATGACCGATTTGGTGGTGGGTCAGTGATGGTCTGGGGAGGCATATCCTTGGAGGGACGCACAGATATGGGTAAAACAACGGCACCCTCACTGCTCTTAGGTATCGGGATGAATCTTCAGACACATTGTATGACCCTGTACTGGTGCAGAGGCCCCTGGGTTCCCCTTTGTGCACAACAATGGCCGGCCACATGTGGCGAGAGTGTGCAGGCAGTTCCAGGAGGATGAAGGAATTGATACCGTTGACTGTCCCCCACACTCCCCTGACTTAAGTCCAGTAGAACACCTCTTGGACATTGTGTTTTGGTCCATCCAACACCGGCAGGTTGCACCACAGACTGTCAAGGAGCTCAATGATGGCTGTGTCCACATCTGGGAGCAGACCCCCAGGACACCATCCGCCGTGTCATTGTCAAGCATGTGGGGTCTAGACGAACTACTGAGTACCATTTTGAGTTGCTGCAATGAAATTTAGGCAAAATGGACTAGCTTGTCGCATAATTTTTTCACTTTTTTCATTGATTTTCGTGGGGGTCTTTGAATTCTGCCCTCTGTAGGTTGATCTTTTTCATTACCAAAAAATAATGTGCCATCCTTTACCCAGTACACATTACCCAGTCCATATCAGTATAGATATCCAGCATGAGTTTTTTTCCCATTGAGATCTGATGTTTTTTCAAAGTGTTCCTTTAATTTTTTTGAGCAGTGTACATAGGGCAACACAGGGGTAGTCTCAGCCGCACATGCAACACACAATAAGGGTTTACCACACACATCAACACGGGGATAAGTACATGAGGTACAACCAAAGAGACTAACACGCTAACAAATACACAACATGGTAAACGCGAATACAACTACTATAACCGACATTACACATTATAGCATTCACTCGCACTGCATTCTGGCAGACACTCATTCAACATCAGACATGTACAACCACCGACGCTACAATACAGTAGTTGACATATGTAAGTAACTTTGGATAACAGGGTCTGCTAAATGAATTAATTTAAATGTAAACTCTCGGATGCTGTTTTTGCCCAGTCTCTTTTTTATTGTGAAATCTGGGTTGATGTTACCACGCCCAAAATCAAATGCTTTAAAGAGAACAGTTATTTATCGTGCCATCAATCACTGGAATAATTGCCCCCTGAATATACGTGAAATGAATAGCAAAGTATCTTTTTTTTTTTTAAATGATATTTTTAGGGCTTTTTGCCTTCATTTGGATAGGACAGTGGAGAGTGACAGGAAGCAAGTGGGAGAGAGAGACAGGGTGGGATCGGGACATGACCGCAGGTAGGATTTGAACCTGGGTCCCCGTGGGCACTTGGACCCGTATATGGTACGGACGCTGTAGCCTGCTGCGCCACAGCACCCCCAGCAAAGTATCTTTTAAGTACCATGTGAATACATTATCTAAATTTGTGAGTAGGGAATGAACATATTTACTGTATGAATGTAATAATGAATGGAATACTGTAATTTATTTTGAATACTTTTTGATGTTTATAATGATATCTACAATGTTTTACTGCTTTTAAATTACGGAGTGTCTATTTACACCCCTGGTACGAATAGCCTTGGCCACACAGCTGAGCTATTCATACCCTGTGAAATAACAACAAAAAGACGTTGCTTACGTGCACAAATAACATGGCGGACATTCGTTTTTCGTCAGCAGAAGAATTCTGAAAGGTTTCGGCACTATATCTGTTCAGATTAAGTTTTAGATTGAAAAGTTGTGTTTTATCTTCATAATCTTGGTTCAGTGAACACATACAACCGTCAGTTTGTTAGTTAACAGAAATTTCGTGAATATCGTTCAGGCATTCAGGCCTATAAACTATAAGTTTACCTGCAAACACTATTTCCTTGTGGAAGCAGATAGTACAGTGGTCACAGACAAGGGCTGGCATGTGGGAGACTGGGGTTTGATTCCTGTGTGATGCGTTTTGGCAGAGTGAGTGTGCATGTGTACCAACGTCTCTGGAGAGAAGGCGCGCAATTTGAACAAGAAATCGGTTCTCAGACGGAAGTTTTGATTGCAACAATTAGCTAGTTCATGCACCAGGGTGTAAATAGCATGCAGTACTATAAACACCAGGGTACGAATAGCATCCACTTCTAACTGTACATGCAAACAGCATACCTTATTCAGAGTGTCTATTACACAGCTGAGCTATTCACACCCTGTTACGTAACAACAAAAAAACATGTTGCTTGTTTTTAAAAAAAATATATTGTGTGATCAATATGCCAGAATAAATGCACAGGGGTGCAAATAGCATACACTGATATTTGTACCAGACAGGGTACTAATAGAACACATTGTACCAGGGGTGCAAATAGCCTTACCCTTTAAATTATCATTGCTACAGTAAGTGATCTTTTTTTGTTGTGGACCCCAGAAGGACTATTTCATCCCATTTTTGACAGCTAATGGATCCTTTTAACAATAAACCCACTAGAGGGCTTGTCTGAGACTTGTGGACTTTAGGGTTTAAGAGTCTCCAGCTGGGTTGACTACTGCCATGGGCTTGTCAGAGGCCTTCCTAAAAGGACTATCAAACAGCATCAGATGATACAAAATGCAGCAACTAGGGTTCTCACAAGAACTAAAAGAACTGACTACATTATTACTCAAATGCTTAAGTCCCTGCATTGGCTTCCAGTAAGTCACACAATTGACACACTTCCACTTGTTTATAAATCACTAAACGGAATGGGATGTAATTACTTAGCAGACATGCTTCAGCAGTACACACCTTCGCTTCCAGACGTAAGACGTAAAACCTGCTGTTATAACTAAACATGGTGAAGCAGCTTTTAGTTGCTATAGATAGAGTCGGCAGAAAAGTTCCCGCCCCCACACTGGAGGAAAACATGCTAACAGCACGCAATGAGATTGGGCGAAATCGCTACCCTGAATTTTGAAAAATAACCACTTAAATAATGACTTCTAGTGAATTCTGTGTAAACTAATGGACACATTGAGACTTTATGAGTTATGTATATTATAATGTAAGTATTACATATACATATTATGTATATTATAGGATAGTATACTATGCTGAGATAACCCTGATGGGATGCTACTTTGTCTCAATACATTTTTACTTTGAACTCTGGCCAAAGTAGCCTTATGGTCAGGTTTAGCACAGCCCGACACATTGTGAACCCACTTATTATAATGTTCAGTGGAACACATGAAGCTAAGTTTAATCTAGGGCTTAAAATTCATTTTTCAAAATGGGGGGGGGGGGGGGGGGGTTACATTTTACAAACTGAAATCGCATTTTCCTTAAAGGCCTACAGGCGTCAATGAGAGAACACTTACACTTACATGATTTTGGTTTCGATTTTCTAATTGGAGTAAGTCTTTGTGACAACACGTCATGATACTGTAGCGACCGGCTGTCAGTCAGGGAGTGCCCGCGCTATGCATAACCCCGGGCACACTCATGGTTGGCAGCCTGGCGAGAGGGGGGCGGGACCCCCGGGGAATATAGGCTATGGTTCGAGGAAGTTCTGCCTCTTTCAGTTCTGGGCCTGACACGGCCCGCTGTGTGTTATATGCTGCACTGTGTGCTTGGTGACAATAAACCAGTTCATGAAACTCAATGGCTCTTGGTGAAACGCTACAATACATTTGATAATGTTTGACCGTTGTTTTGGTATGAAACATCTTTTACGTAATGAATGCGCACTCTAGAAAGTGAAAGTAGCCTAACCTAGGCCTACTATGTCGGCCTACTATATCGTTGTTTTGGTATGAAGCATCTTTTACGTAATGAATGCGCACTCTAGAAAGTGAAAGTAGCCTAACCTAGGCCTATATGCGCTCTGTGTCTGAGCTGTCTGTGCACGTCCGCAATTGATTACGTTCCTCAAATGGAGAACACATCAATCCCATGGTATTTTTTGCCCTAAAATGCATGAAACATGCAAGTTCAAAATCCCGCCGGTAGCCACGTTACATCTCCGTTTCATATTTGCCTAGGCTACTAGTCTACAATAAATTCATTGAACGAACTAAACTGACAACAGGTAAATCTACTGATTCGGTCATTGAGACTCTATGAATACAGTACAACACACTTTCTGTCTTTCTGAAGTTTATTTTTGTATTCCAGGGTACAGTAGCCTAATTGCCTAAATGTCTTGACAATAGTTTTTCTTACCGGCTTGCTGTTTAAACTGACTGCGCCGCTCTGAACTTTCCTGCCAGGTTGACATAAACCGCTACATCTCGGCTCTGGCATTGCCTAAACTCATCGTGTGGGAAATCAGATTATCTGTCAATATTGGGCTTTGAAAATAAGGGATATTTGCTCAGTAATAGTAGCCTACATTTTGTAACATTTATAGAGAAACCGAGGGAAAGTTATAGAAATTAGAATCGTTGGAAATTGAAAACACATACAAAAAAAAAGATTCGGGGCTTTTGAAAAAAGATCCGGGGCTTGAGCCCCCGAAGCCACCACCTCGCTCCGCCAATGCTGGAGTTCCTGCAAGCACAATTTGAATTTGCTCAGCGAGTCACTCTGGCGATGAGCAATTTGCCTTATTCATCCGGAGGTCAGAACGAGGCTACAGGGCATCATTTGCCATCACACTGCAAATGGTTGTAATGCACTCCGTTTGCAAACTGCTATAAAAAACCTCACCGAAGAAGACCGAAAGTTCATGGCATTAAGTTACTACTGTCTTTGGTTAGCCTGGCTAACATCAGACCTCATCGCGCGTAAGGCAGCATGGGAAAACCCAGGCTAGTCTTAGGTGTTTTTAAACTTACTTTTCAACTACTTGAATTTGAAGGCTGGCTGCATGCATTGAACGTGAACAGCATACATAGCAGACGGAGACTGTGCTCCAGACAACAGGGGGCGTAATATACAGTATGTAAACATTTCAAGCTTACTTTGATAGGCTAACCCTACTGTCACATTAGCTACAAAATACTGGGACAAATCCACCAACTTGCCACTGAGTGGGCTGTGCTTCACAGGTGATTGATGGCTACCGATTTTTTTATACATGCTAGGTGGCTGACAGAATCTGATAGATCGTACATAGCTTCAGATGTAATTTTTGGTTACAAAACCTGACTTTTTAGATTTAATAGTGCATATTTGCTTTAGCAAAATATAAGGCCGCAAACCCTGAACTTACTTGTTAATACAGAAAAACTGCCTTCTATGAGTTAGCTCCGCCATCTTAGATAAAGTTTTCGAGTTAACTTTCACACAACAAATGTCACGTCGCCTTCACTATGATTGCCTGTTGACAATTTTTCTTGTATTTCTGTTGATGTCCAAAGACCTAAAGAGTTTGTTTCCTCAATCGACCACTATTGAATTGACTTCTCGTTTTCAGTCATTTTGTTCATGATAGAAGCCATTTCTGCTGGGGGAGAAAATAAATGGCGGCAGAAATTCTTCTAGTTGTTGGGATAGCTCCGCCTACAACCTCTATGACGTTTGTGGTGTCAGCTTTTGGGCACCAGCACCTGTCATATTTTGGTCGAAATGCGCAGAACTGGTTCTAGATGAGGCACTGAGGGTGGTCAAAATACGTGGATGGACTCCATGTTGATAGGCTCTCCTGGGATGGGCTCTACGTGGATAGGCTCTATCTGGGCTCAGAGGGGGTACAACAATGCTCTAACAACTCTAAAAGACATACCCGTGAACTGGCAAAAATATAAATACAAATGTTACTATATCAATATTCCTTACAGGGCAACAGGGTTTACCTCATTGAAAAGACTATTCAAGAAGGAGAACGGCTTACGTTTCAGGAGACCGACATACAGATCCCGAATAGTCCCGAATTAATTATTTTCTCTAATAAACACGTTCAATAAAGGTGCCAAAGTCAACGTGTAGTTGAGTAAAATCTAATTTAAACCTCCATTATAAGTTTTTTTTTCTTACTAATGTTGTGTTTTACACCCTTCCACAATGTGTACACAATGTGTATACACCTGAACCATTTTGGAACATATAAAAACATAATTGGGAACCTACACTTTAACCTTAAACCATTACCAACCCATCTGAACAAAATCTGAATGTATATACCAAAATAAAGGGGCATTCACACCAAGAACGATAACAATAACTATAACTATAACCATAACCATAACGATAAAAGCGTCCACACTGGCAAAGTTTCTCCTTGTGTTAATGAATGTGACGGCTAAAATTTGATGGGTTCTGATTGGCTATTAGCTTTTTATCAATATTTGTTTATAGTTATCGTTATAGTTATCGTTCTTGGTGTGCACAGCCCTTAACACTGAAAAAAAAAAACATGTTACAAGTTGGTGTGCTACTTCGGTAACTCCAACACACACCATCAATAAAATATCAATGGATATTTCATCGCATTTCATTGCTTCTGTATTTGTACTCTGCACAATGAATCTAATCTAATATACCTTGTCTTTAAAACCTGGAACAATGAGACACTCAGGCTTGCTTTTTATTGGTCACGCCTGAGTGTCTCTTTACTCCATTGGTCAGGAGTGACATTTTTATTTGAAGATTATTCTTGGCCCTTCTGTTTCAAAACTCCTTTTGTTTCTCATTTTGCAGTGAATATTAATTAAAGATCATTAAGCAGGTATCTTGCCAAGATAATCTACATTTCAAATAGTCAGCCTTTTTGTGTGAATTTTGAGGTATATGAAGTGTATGAGGTGTGAAATTCTGCAGGAGTGTGAAGTAAATGTATGAATGCAGATAGGTGTGTGTGTGTGTGGGGGGGGGGTTATGTGTGTGTGTGTGTATGCATGCATGCATCCTTGAGCGGAACAGAGCACACAATTGTCTGCATTTCCATTAACCTGCTGTACAATTTGAAAACGCAAACTACAAGATGAGTATAATGGACACAGGTGACTTGGGGGAAAAAAGGAACTGTTACTGTCACATGCCTTTGATTAATCATTAGCATGGATTTTGGTGGATGCAGCAGAAATGATAGACAGTATATGGTGTTTTTCTATGATTTAAAGGATGCATTTATGGTTTTTATAAGCTTTAATATTACTGCAGTTATTATGAGCGTTTCAAGGCTACAGTGGGTCCCCGTTAAGTTTGGACGGGTTCCTTCAGGAATCACGATCCCCATTTTCTCAGCAGAAATGGCACAAACGGCAGTTGACACAAACAACCACAAGGTGTCACTTTGGAGTTCTGCCACTACTATTTTTGATGCGACTTGACTTACTGCTTCCATGATGCAGTTTCCAAGTCAGTAGAACAATCAGAGAAAGCTGAGCCATTACCAAACATATATGATAATACAATAGCGTGAGTTTATATATCTTATACCCTATTTGTCACAGTTACTTATAGATTTGATAGTGTAACGATAAGAGCATAAGAGACTTTCAGCGGGGGCACGGAAACTTAATTTGATCACGGTAGTTTAAGCTTACACTTGACCAAACATTCTAATATGAAAATGTAGATGCAATTGTTGTAAGATGGTGCAGCTCCTTTAAGAAAGCACCGTGCAAAAAAGTAGACGTGCTGGAGCGAGTCATATTCAAAATGCAAAAAATAACACCGCAGATAAAACCAATTATCCTCATTCATTGCAACCGCAGCATGCCTGCTTGCCGACGTTTAAACAAAATATATCAAAGCACCTTTTGCGTTTGAATGTAACACGAAAAAATGTTTAAACAGCTGGACAAATGATTTAGCTAATTGATTATAGCCTGTACACCAGCAATTGTTGAACATTTGGAAAAAGATCGCTCAGCTGTTGCCACAGTCATAGGCAATGTAGAAACAACATGAGAGCAGTACACACTTCCCCGAATGTGGATGTTACACTGTCATAATCTACCACCAGCCTTTTGGCAAGTTGAAAAATAGATGACTTCTGTGAAATCTCTGCTTTAAAGCAAGACCTAAATGAGAGGAGTTGTGTTGGGAATGTCGGTGCAATGTCCATGCTATAATGGTCTGACAAACGTACTGCCTTTTCAAGCAGTTCATCATCACCTGCGAGTTGAAGGATCATGGGACGTAAAGACTCAAACACATAACAAGTTTCCCGCATGCTTGCACATCTTTGGGAGAGCTGACTGATTATGATGTCCAGAGTTGCATTAAATACCTGCACTTTGAAGTATCTCTCTGCATCGGTTAAGCGTTTATCTTCCGATAGTTCGTCAAAGTGACGCTTCACTCTTCACATTTTCAAATGTACTCTGAACCCCCATTTATTTGCGAGTGTCTGCGCTGTAGCCTTGGCCTGGTCAAAGGCACGCAGGTAGTCAGAAAGGACCGGTATAGAATTTTCCAGCAATTGCATTGCGGGGGTAGCGACGGAGGTCACAGGCCCTGGTGCGACTGCACTTGCTGCACCTATGCCTAGTTACGCCACTGCGTGGAGCGCTAATGTGTCTACTGTAAATCATTCATGTGTGAAAGTCATTAGGCTGGAAGCGCTAATGTGTCTAAGCTCATTAGTCTACTTTCAATAGGCCTACTGTACAGCCTGAGAGGGGGAACATAACCTATAGCCTAGGCTACTGTAGAGTAGGCCTACAGTAGGCTACTGTAGGCTAAACAATCAGTTGTGAAAGTCTGCAACGAAAGTTTCCTAATGGAAGCGCTAACGTGTCTATTGAGCTCATTAGCCTACTTTCAATAGGCCTACTGTACAGCCTGAGAGGGGGAACATAGCCTACTGTAGAGTAAACAATCAGTTTACTTAGTTACATTTGTTTAGTTAAATCCAGTTTTCTACTCTATCTCCATGATATGCTTAGCCTATAGAAAGACATAGTCGGGAAAGTGCTTCAGAGAAAACGTATTTATTGAAATAATGAACAGTCTACATTCTACATTCTACAGTCTAAATTTAAAGCACGTTGAATCCCTGGGAAGATCTGCGTGTTGTGCGGAGGAATTCGTTGATCTTATTGATGCAGTCCTTCAGTTCACTCCTCCCCATAGCAGGGAACTTTCGTTGTAGTGTTGAGACCACAAAGTTTTTCACATTTTGCGGCAGTGCTCGCTTGCCCTTCGCTCCATCCCAGTTGGTGGTTTTGCTCCAGGCTTTATAGTGTTCCTCTGTGACGATGGACCTGAAGAGCAGGCATCCGTATCTGCCCACTTGGCCGTAGCTCTGTTGGTGAATCTTAGCGTCGTTAGCGTGTTGTAGGCTATGCATTTTTCCGACACTTGGCTGCAAGCTCCCCTCCCCCACCCCCTTCTTTCACAAGCAGTGCAGCTTTCTGAAGCGGTGCCTTTTGAAGCTAATGTAACAAATACCACCAATATTGTTGTGTGGCAATAAAAGTATCCAGGGTTTGCGCAAGTAGGCCTAGCCTAAATATATAAATAAATTAAGGACATACAATCCTTAACGTGAAAAAGCTTAACGTAGCTTAATGTCCCAAACAACAAGTCGTTTTATGCGCATTATAAAGAAAGTTTAACGTGTCCCAAAACAGCTGTCAATTAATCACCAAACGTCAAGACCCACATAACAAATTAACAGGAAAACACCTAAGATGTATACCAACACCTAAGATGTTGTGGTTTAGTAATAGATTACTACAATATAGGCCTATAATAAAGTATTCTGGTCAAACAGTTCCTATCGCGGGTAATCTGCAGTACCCAGAAGTTCGCATCATATTGCGGGTGACTTTGTAGTTCTTTAGAGCCCTATTTCTACTAGCCCTGCTGTCTGTACCACATCCATTACGGACACTATTATCACGATTACCACTGCAACCTCCAAGCTATGTTGGGCAGAGGGTCGAAACAAGCATGGTATGCTTAGTGGACACCGTTGTATACACGCACCTCCATTCAGAGACGCACCGTGACTATCACTGTCATAGACGATCGATCATAATCTCCAAAAGGATATTCTTCTTCAGAATTAGAATAGGTGAATAACATAGCTTACCTAAGACTTCATCACACGTGAACGTTTTTCAACATTTGGTGTAGGCCTATTTCTGTTTAATTTCTGCTTCAATTTCTGCAACACTATGGCCTGCATCGCTTCCGCGTCATTATGCACGTCTTTGTGTTTCTCGCGTGTAATACAAGTATTTCCTGAAAACTTTGCGCAGCGATTTTGGGTTTGAAGAGTAGAGTAGGCCTACAAATGAGATTTGTCACCGTACCTGGATCTATCGTCTATTTTAAGCAGTATCGTTTGTCGCAATTAATAGCCTCAAGGGCCGGATTACATTATTATTTTGTCATACGTCGCGGGCCGGAATTGGGCAGGACGCGGGCCGGGTGTTTGAGACCCCTGCTGTAAATCATTCAAAATGTGTGAAAGTCATTAGGCTGGAAGCGTGTCTACTGTCAGTGACTAATGCGAGAAGCGGGTTCTGTGTTGTAGGCTATGCATTTTTCCGACACTTGGCTGCAAGCTCCCCTCCCCCACCCCCTTCTTTCACAAGCAGTGCAGCTTTCTGAAGCGGTGCCTTTTGAAGCTAATGTAACAAATACCACCAATATTGTTGTGTGGCAATAAAAGTATCCAGGGTTTGCGCAAGTAGCCTAAATAGGCCTATATAAATAAATTAAGGACATACAATCCTTAAAGCTTAACGTAGCCTACATGTAGATTAATGTCCCAAAACGTCAACAAGTCGTTTTATGCGCTCATTATATATGGATTTCTATGAAACGCCACGAAAACATGCGTGCGCAACCAAGAGGCAGAAAGCACCATAGAACAGCATAGAGCAATGCAAAAGAGCAAAAGAATAAAATTAGTTTTTGTGCTGACAACTGCACCAATTCGAAATCACGATGGTTAGAGAATGTTAAATATGTTCAATATCCCTAACGGAATGCATGTCTTCCCAAAAATGACAAAATACGATGTTATGTTAATAATGCAAATGAACGGCACACTTTGAAATATAGTCGGAAATGAGATGTTATCATCATTGAGACAACAGGGGTATACAATAAAATCCGATTGTAGCTTACAGCAGCCGACTATTTAGGTTAAGTTTATAACGTTGTGGACGGCCACCAAGCGTCTTCTGCCCCACGGCTGCGGCACAGTCTTGAGTGACCGGATTCGTTTTCCTTTGTCATATGAATGTTGTCATTTTGTTAACTTTACTGTTAAGGAGATGCTGTAGGCAAAGGCTATATTTCAACCTCGTTAGTATCAGAACTATTCACAAGGTTTCTGGGCAGCATTTTTATGTTCTGTTAGCAAGCGAACTTCTCATGACTACCGACAAAGTAGCCTACTGCCAGCTGACGAAGCTCTCATTTTAAAACATTACTGAGATACAGGCACTATACAATCAAGAAATCTTGCCACTGAATCCAAAACTATGTTTAACATTATGTACAAAGCTTAGGCTACAGTGGATTAGCATGTTGCAGGGGCTGCTAAAAACAGAGAAACGCACTGAAAACTCGGCCAATCACAGCCCTTGCTGTCGAATGCGCCGTCCAGTTCGACCGTTGAACGCCACAGCGGACTATGCTGCCCCCAAGCGGCTGCAGTTGTACTTACATGTCACCCAGCTGCGTGAATCACCATTATCGTGAATGAAGTGTCAATTTTTAACGGGGACCCTCTGTATTACACATCTTAAACAGACCAGACCAGCAGTCAAAGAGTGGGGTGCAGGAGGATACAGTAGACACTAGGCCTCTCATCAAGAGAGCGGGGATGATATCAGCTGGTGAGGATAAGAGCAAGGACAAGTAACAGGTGGGCATTGTCTGCTATGAAGTAAACAAGACCACTGGGGGCCACTGGGGGCGATCGCCATGAGTGCAAAATGAATGGGAGTCAATGGAGCTAGACGGCTAAATATGTCTCTTTCACCTGATTGTCGTTGAGAAATCTCGGATTTGATTGTAATTTGTATGAACAAGTACTTATGTCCTTTTGATTTCTTACAGGTTGGGTCGTTGTTGCCCATAACACGCTAGCATTGTGCTAATGAATGACATCATTGACACGTTTGAAAGGCTTTTTAGAACATTTAAGTGACTTTAAAAAATATAATACTCGATCAAGTGTATTTTCTTTACCTTCCTTTTCGAATACAATATTCAAATTAATTGACAAGAAAAGTGGATTTTGAGGGGTACAGCTCCATAGACCTCCATTCATTCTGCACTTGTGGACGAGCACCCTCATGTGGAACCACAAAAGGAACTGCAACCAGTTCAGAAACTGGAAGTTTTCTGAGAGTGGAAGTTCTCCCCTTATTAGACATTCTCTGGCCAAGGGGTATAAAAGATAAGCTGCAGCCATTTTTAAATCAGATTTCATCGGGGGGCACTGGCTGATTACATCTCCTCCCTATTGCTTTGATGGATGGTCTGGACTTTGGTTGGGCTGTGCTATCACTGCAATACAGTGAATGTATTGTCAACTGTCTTCAGAGATCTCCTGTCTGCCTTGTCTCCTTCGGACACCTTGTTCAAAGTCAAAGTCAAAGTCAAAGTCAGCTTTATTGTCAATTTCTTCACATGTTCCAGACATACAAAGAGATCGAAATTACGTTTCTCACTATCCCACGGTGAAGACAAGACATATTTTACCAATTTAAGTCCACAGACAAACATAACATTCAAGTAAACAAAAAAGTAAGTAAATAAGAGGGCACATATAATAATGAAAAAAAAAAAAAAAAAAAGAAAATTAGTAAATAGTTAAGTGATTGATTGTTAATTGGAATCGAGAGTGGACAGTTTTTCCACGACAAGTATCAACTGAACATCCATTTAAAGTTAGAGATCCATCGCAATGTTTAACTATTGCGAGAAAACCTTTATGTTTTATTTGCATAACATCACTAAATGGACTCAGCAGAGTATTCATAACTGTCAACTGTCAAAAAAGAAAAAAAAAAATGTCAAAAGACACCATGAAAACCCAAATACTGATTCCGCCTTTTGATGGGGAGGGCAGCAGACGTGTCTTTTCTTTTCACAGGGAAATGGATCAGAGCTTCCTATGATTTAGGTGAAGCAAACCGCAAACACTGCACATACTTAGGCTACAGAGTAATTTCAGAGAACGCTTTGCTGACCAATGGCATAGGTAGGCTGTAGATTGTAGCGTGTCTGTGTTTGCATAACTCCCTTCACTTTTATCAGAGAACACTTGACCCAATGAAATCCTGAAACCTCATATCTTAGCTCTTTATTTCAAAATCTCTGAATGCCCACACCTTAAGTACACACACACACACACTCTCTCTCTCTCTCTCTGCATAAGCTCTGGTTAAGTCACTGCTCTTCCACTCTACCTTATCAATGGAGTCACGCCCAATCATCAGACTATAAGACTTTCAGACAGTTAAAAGCAGCTGTTGCAGTCTGCAGATCAGCTAGAGCTCAGAAACTTCGCTGACTTCATCCCACAGATTGAAAACCTGCCCAGCTGCCCAGAACCCCCTGCCCAGAAGGCCTGAAGTAAGTAACTCTTGCCTGTAATTCATTGTTTGTGGGGTTGACCCACTCCATCATTGCAATAAATCAATGGATACAAAAGTAAAACTACTTTGTGGAACAAATACTTTATGCAAATTCAGAGCTCTGAACATTCAAGTAAAGCCATCCTTACACCAGAAGACTGACAAGATTTGGGAAACATTCTTGAAAGATTGTAGTCTTTTGAGTAAATCTTGAATCGGGGGCATTATTTAAAAGACTCCAATCTTTCAAAAAAATTTCTCAAATCTTGTCTTCTGATGTATGGGGAGTAATCTGCAAACAACAGTTTCGAGGCACTTGTACTTCATGTCAGTATTTCTGTATAAAGGTCTGTGCTGTTTTTCTGCACAGGTTCAAAAATGGCTCATACACATCGCCAATGCAGCATTGAGATTGAGAACACCTCTATTTTCATCCTGTGCAATGAGAGGTAAACACAGCTCAGCCTTCACTCTAAACTACAGCTCAGCGTTAGGGTGACCATCCGTCCAGATTTCGTCCGGACAGTCCGGTTTTTGAGCTTGTCCGGAGAGAGAGAGCGTGTCCTCCTTTTTGGACATTTGTCCGGATTTTTGTCATGAGTGGCCATCTGTCCGCATTTCATGAGCACATAGGCTATGCCTCATTTCAAGGCCTCTGTAAGCTACTCTGTTACATGCCATCATTTCTAACCCTCGGCCAGCACCGTAGCACGAGACATCACAAAACTCCACCGATTTCCTTGTCAATGCGACAACTCCCCTCGTGATTGAATGAATGAACACCGTTGCTGCCTAAGTTGCATATGGCGAAACGAAAGACGTCTTTCAACTCTGTGTGGTATTCTGAACACCACTTTGCTACCGAAAGCAGGACAGATGCAGCCTACCATGCATTTTGTAAACTGTGAAACAGATATTGATGCCATGCCAGCTCCAGGGATAAGAGTGTCATAGAGAGGCACGCTCTCACAGGCAGGCACAAAGAGAAAGCAAGATCTGTCGTGAAAATCCTCTGTGGCATCGTTTTTGCTCCAGCAACAACCACAGCTGCAGAGCTCACTAAGTTATTAAGTGACTAAAAAGTTATTGCGTTAAAAAGGTGGGTTTGTTGACTAATGTGGAAACACACACACACACACACACAAAACTAATGTTAATATGTTATTATAATAGTATGGGAATGTTGGAAATAGCTGACTAGTGTGAAAAAAACCACAACAACTGTTACTATAATAAATTATGTTATATAATATATATATATATATATTATATATAATAGCCTAAATAGGTGCCTTCTATAGAAATGGTTTATTACAGTGCATGAAAATGCACTGTACTGTTCTTCCTAGGCTTCTTCTTATTACAGTGCATGAAAATGCACTGTACTGTTCTTCCTAGGCTTCTTATTACAGTGCATGAAAATGCACTGTACTGTTCTTCCTAGGCTTCTTCTTATTACAGTGCATGAAAATGCACTGTACTGTTCTTCCTAGGCTTCTTCTTATTCTTCTTCTTCTTCTAACGCATTTAATGCAGCTTCAACCGTTTAACGTAGAAACTTCATTCAAACTATGTTACGTAGGTCTTACTTAGGACATGGGTGCTATGTATTTTTCAACTTTGTAACTTTTATACTTTTTAAACTATTAATTAAAAACTAATCAAAATTTCCCCATTGACTTAACATTATGATTATGACATCACAATACGGCCGTTAAGCAATTAGAATCCTATGGCAGGTGTTCGGGCCACCTGGACCAACTGCCAGTCTCAGGCTTTAAGCATACAAACTGGCCCTATTAAGACTACACATCCTGTTCAACTGCTTCCTCTGCCAAAAACTGTTTCAAAATAAAAGTCCTCACTACAATATTTCACTGTTAAACAATTCAACCCTTTAAACTACTGAACTTTTTAACTGTTCAGCCATTGTAACTGTTACTTGTCATCAACTATGACTCCTACCCACTGTAGCTAGTTAGCTAAGTTAGCTAAGTAACATGGTTAGCATAGTTAGCATGCTAGCATGTTAGCATGCTAGTTAGCATTTTTAGCAAAACTGCTTAAAATGATTAGCTAAGTTAGCTAAGTCACATGGTTAGCATAGTTAGCATGCTAGCATGTTAGCATGCTAGTTAGCATTTTTAACAAAACTGCTTAAAATGATTAGCTAAGTTAGCTAAGTCACATGGTTAGCATAGTTAGCATGTTAGCATGCTAGTTAGCATTTTTAGCAAAACTGCTAAAAATGATTAGCTAAGTCATATGGTTAGCATAGTTAGCATGCAAGCATGTTAGCATGCTAGTTAGCATTTATAGCAAAACTGCTTAAAATGATTAGCTAAGTTAGCTAAGTCACATGGTTAGCATGCTAGCATGTTAGTTAGCATTTTTAGCAAAACTGCTTAAAATGATGAGCTAAGTCAGCTAAGTAACATGGTTAACATTGTTAGCATGTTAGTTAGCATAGTTAGCATAACTGCTAAAAATGATTAACTAAGTTAGCTAAGTCACATGGTTAGCATACTTAGCATTTTAACATTGTTAGCATGCTAGTTAGCATAGTAACTTGGTTAGCATTATTATCTTTGTTAATATAGTTAGCATAACTGCTAGCAAACATTAGAGCCATTCCAAGTGTCAGTTATCGTCAACTATCTACCTAAATAATTTAACCATTTAAACTATCCACTTATTTAACTGTTCAGTCATTCCAACTATATTAAACCTCATCTACCTAGCAACCAATATAGTTTGTTTTTACTCTGTATGATATTTTACATCATATTTTTGCATTTTCATGCACTGTATTTCCTTCAGGAAATGCTTTTCTAGTTTTCTAATGTTATTCCCCATATGTTACTCTGATTCCGTATGTGTCCTCACTTTTGGACCTTTGTCCTAACTTTTGGGCACAAGTGTCCTCATTTTCAGTGTCATGGTGGTGGTCACCCTACTCAGCGTGCATGCTAAACTAGGCTAAAGCTCAGCCTGCATGCTAAACTAGGCTACAGCTCAGCCTGCATGCTAAACGACAGCTCAGCCTTCATGCTAAACTACAGCTTAGCCTGCTTATCCTTTGAGAGTTGAGGACCAGTGACTCAATTATTTATATTTGAGGTGACCTTAGCCAATTAAGTCAATAACAGGAATTTAATAAAGATTTCGGGAGTCAGGAGTTCCGGGAGCACACTGTGTCCTGGTTGTTTAGGTTGGGGATCAATGCAATAAAAATTGTTGTATGAAAAGTGCAGCCTTTTTCACCTTTCTGATTATTTTAATGAGTTCCATACTCTCACAAAAGCCCTTCTAGAGACAGGCATTGAAAATCAACATCAGCAATAAATATTATGATAATTACAACACAGCTCTTCCATAGATAATTGACATTGTCTAAGGCTCCGTCCCCATGAAAACAATAAACTTAGAAACTACTGTTACTGCAAGGCCAGCGCTGCCTAAGTTAACTGTTAGCACAACCCCCTAGCTCAGGATAAACTGTTTAGCATGCTGGCAAGTTTAGCAGTCCAGGTCATTTCAGAACTACATGCTGTGCTTTTGGAACCGCCCGAATTAACCGGCAGTATGGCGGAAACCAACTTTACATTATTCCTAGAGTCACGATAGTAAGCAGGTGATGACAGGCATTTTCATAAGCTGTATTGTGGGTATATCAGCCTACTATGGATACTCATATTACATTGAAGTGAAACACTTCCATATTAAGCAGAGTCAGATTTAGGTTTACAGGGGTTCTATAAACAATTGTTATATTTTTTACAGAGAGCTTCACAATTTCCTTCGACCACTTCCAGTTCCCTCATTGGCTCTGAAAAGTGGTGCTTACATTAGGACAAATGTCTGTGAAATGTCTGTTTCTTTTTTGTCCAGGTCTCACAGTGTCAGTGGATTCTGTGATATTCCTCTGCCTTCGAGACTCGACCCGTCCGAAGCAGGCAGTGGTCGCTTCGTCAAGACTCCCGACACAGACTGTGGGGCTGTGGGCGTCTTCACCTATGACATCTACCAGGAATTCGAAGATCAGTACATCGGAAAAATAGCTGTGATGTTCTCTAATCCGGATGACTTTGCTGTCTATTCTAACTGGTACGCAGTGGGAGTGTTCAGCATGGAAAAGCTCTGTGACCATGAGCTGTATAAGGAGATGTATTACGAGGAAAAGATGGGATTTGTCAGGGGTAAAGCCTCTGAGGGCAGTCTCACTTACAGGGGCTCTTCAGTGGCCATTACTGCCAATATGTCGGACAGCTACGAGCCTGTCCTCAAGGTCCAGGTCTACAACGACTGACACCATCAAAGCAGTGTTGCAACACCTATGGCGGTGTAACAGTTTCAGAGCAAATTAATTCAATTCATATTACATTTAGTTAATTTGAATTCAGTTCCAAACAAATACATTCAATTTCAAATGATGCTGTTCAGATTCAGTTTTTCACTGCAATAAACCCCTTAGAGCCCTAGGCTATTTTCAGTGTAATTTTACTACCTTTAAGCTCTTGATAATTGTAATGGCCATCTATATACTGTATGCTATATATACTGTATGCTATATATACTGGGCTATTCATATCTGGGACAGTGTAATGTGATAATATTTGCATACTGTATGTCTTATGTCAGCCTTTGGATTTTTAAAAACGTAGTTCATAGTTGTAGGTGGGAATATCTGGAATCTGGCAATGTAAGAATCATGATAGTGGGATACTCTATGGCTATGCTATTCATTATGAATAGTTTTATTCACTGACATCTTGTCACTGAACCATTGAATAAAGAATTTGCCTTACACTCCTCTGCATTTGTGACCTGAAGTAAGCTATGCTTACAGATGACATGTAGCAACAAGCACAGCTGACCTGTGCATGCTATGACAGAGAAGGAGGGGTGTGAATTTGGACGCAATTTGCGTCCGTCGGGCTCTAAGATTTACGGACTTTCCCCTAAAGACGTATGTACTCCCAATCAGTGTATGTTGTTGCAAAAATGTGTTTCTCAGCAAAAGCCACGATGAAACGGTAACAAATAGGCTATAGCCTAGGCTATGTAGGCTAAAGAGTCATATCGTGGGGAGTTTATTGTTTCGTTTTGGCAAGTAGCCGTGTTGCAAGCAGAAATTGGTGGATGTCTTCATTTTTGGAAAATTTGTCTTCACTTTTAGACCCAATTTGTCCTCCATTTCAGAGTTGGGTACATGGCCACCCTATTTCTGCTACTTTATAGTGACATGTGGGCTCCACTTCCCCTTTAAATAGCAGTGTGGCTGCTGTAACCTATTTACAATGGAAATCGACACGCAACGAAGCCGTTCCACACACGACACAGGCCATATGTTCAACTTGTATCTCATATGAGTTGTAACTCGTATGGACATTATCTTACATTATGCAATTTTCTTTTCCAATCACACAAAGTATGGCTCTTTTTAATGCTTTCAACAGTGTGTAAAAAACACAGAAATTACCATCATAAAGCATAAAGTAAATGCCTTGACAGTACCAGTGATGACTGCTATGGTACTAATCCTAGGATTTGCCAGCAGCAAAACAATGTTGTTCTGGGAGACGTTCAGGTGACTAATTAGTACATCAAACTTCTCAATAATGCCTGGAAGGTGCTGACCTGTGCATTACAGGACAGGCCACTTGCACTAGAGCACCTGGGTTTCTAGAGTAATATCCTCACACAGTCATGATGAGCAACCTTAAGCTTCTGCACTTAATGGAGCAGTGTACAAATGAGTACAATATGCTTTAAAAAGGTAAATTTTGACATCACCTGTGCTGGAGTTCTCTTACCAACACGTTAGCTTGGGCATAATATCCACCACTGCCTGCATATATCATCATCTTATCTATATCATTTTACCCCTTAAACCATAATTTTACTATGTTTTTGGGGTAACCATGATAACCATGGTTTATCACTGTAGTTGATAAAAAAACATCATGCTCCGCGTGAGGATCAAACTCACAAACTTCAGATTATGAAACTGACACGGTATTGGATTCCTGATGGCTAGCCAAACCTGAGCATCGCCATTGGCTATTCAACAGGAAGTGCCAGAACAGTCTCAAAAGTATTCGTATACAGTGGGTCCCCGTTAAGTTTGGACGGGTTCCTTCAGGAATCACGATCCCCATTTTCTCAGCAGAAATGGCACAAACTGCAGTTGACACAAACAACCACAAGGTGTCACTTTGGAGTTCTGCCACTACTATTTTTGATGCGACTTGACTTACTGCTTCCATGATGCAGTTTCCAAGTCAGTAGAACAATCAGAGAAAGCTGAGCCATTACCAAACATATATGATAATACAATAGCGTGAGCTTATATATCTTATACCCTATTTGTCACGGTTACTTATAGATTTGATAGTGTAACGATAAGCGCATAAGAGCATAGAGACTTTCAGCGGGGGCACGGAAACTTAATTTGATCACGGTAGTTTAAGCTTACACTTGACAAAACATTCTAATATGAAAATGTAGATGCAATTGTTGTAAGATGGTGCAGCTCCTTTAAGAAAGCACCGTGCAAAAAAGTAGACGTGCTGGAGCGAGTCATATTCAAAATGCAAAAAATAACACCGCAGATAAAACCAATTATCCTCATTCATTGCAACCGCAGCATGCCTGCTTGCCGACGTTTAAACAAAAAAGATATCAAAGCACCTTTTGCGTTTGAATGTAACACGAAAAAATGTTTAAACAGCTGGACAAATGATTTAGCTAATTGATTATAGCCTGTACACCAGCAATTGTTGAACATTTGGAAAAAGATCGCTCAGTTGTCACAGGCAATGTAGAAACAACATGAGAGCAGTACACACTTCCCCGAATGTGGATGTTACACTGTCATAATCTACCACCAGCCTTTTGGCAAGTTGAAAAATAGATGACTTCTGTGAAATCTCTGCTTTAAAGCAAGACCTAAATGAGAGGAGTTGTGTTGGGAATGTCGGTGCAATGTCCATGCTATAATGGTCTGACAAACGTACTGCCTTTTCAAGCAGTTCATCATCACCTGCGAGTTGAAGGATCATAGGACGTAGACTCAACCACATAAGTTTTCCGCATGCTTGCACATCTTTGGGAGAGCTGACTGATTATGATGTCCAGAGTTGCATTAAATACCTGCACTTTGAAGTATCTCTCTGCATCGGTTAAGCGTTCATCTTCCGATAGTTCGTCAAAGTGACGCTTCACTCTCCGTGCTCTAACATTTTCAAATGTACTCTGACCCCCATTTATTTGCGAGTGTCTGCGCTGTAGCCTTGGCCTGGCCAAAGGCACGCAGGTAGTCAGAAAGGACCGGTATAGAATTTTCCAGCAATTGCATTGCGGGGGGTAGCGACGGAGGTCACAGGCCCTGGTGCGACTGCACTTGCTGCACCTACTAGGCCTAGTTACGCCACTGCGTAGAGCGCTAATGTGTCTACTGTAAATCATTCATGTGTGAAAGTCATTAGGCTGGAAGCGCTAATGTGTCTAAGCTCATTAGTCTACTTTCAATAGGCCTACTGTACAGCCTGAAAGGGGGAACATAACCTATAGCCTAGGCTACTGTAGAGTAGGCCTAAAGTAGGCTACTGTAGGCTAAACAATCAGTTGTGAAAGTCTGCAACGAAAGTTTCCTAATGGAAGCGCTAACGTGTCTATTGAGCTCATTAGCCTACTTTCAATAGGCCTATTGTACAGCCTGAGAGGGGGAACATAGCCTACTGTAGAGTAAACAATCAGTTTACTTAGTTACATTTGTTTAGTTAAATCCAGTTTTCTACTCTATCTCCATGATATGCTTAGCCTATAGAAAGACGAAGTCGGGAAAGTGCTTCAGAGAAAACGTATTTATTGAAATAATGAACAGTCTACATTCTACATTCTACAGTCTAAATTTAAAGCACGTTGAATCCCTGGGAAGATCTGCGTGTTGTGCGGAGGAATTCGTTGATCTTATTGATGCAGTCCTTCAGTTCACTCCTCCCCATAGCAGGGAACTTTCGTTGTAGTGTTGAGACCACAAAGTTTTTCACATTTTGCGGCAGTGCTCGCTTGCCCTTCGCTCCATCCCAGTTGGTGGTTTTGCTCCAGGCTTTATAGTGTTCCTCTGTGACGATGGACCTGAAGAGCAGGCATCCGTATCTGCCCACTTGGCCGTAGCTCTGTTGGTGAATCTTAGCGTGGTCTTCGGGACCAACATCACGCAAGGTCACGTCTGCGTGTTGACTAGGAACTTGGATGCTGTCGTTGAGTGTGACGGAGAGGGCCAATGGAGACATCTGCAAGGTGCACCTGGGGATTGGTCTCTCAGGCGTCGAATAACTTCTCTGCTCACGTAGCGTCGCCTGAAGTTCTCCGATTCCAGCTCTCATCTCCTGTAAAATGTCTCTGTGGCTCTCCAAGTGGCTGCCTCTCGGAGTTGTTGAAGCTCTCGTTTGAGGTTTTTGACCTCCGCTTTCAACCGATCATTCTCGGCGTCTCTCTCGGCTACTCGAGCTTTCTCTGCAAAATGTGTGAAAGTCATTAGGCTGGAAGCGTGTCTACTGTCAGTGACTAGTGCGAGAAGCGGGTTCTGTGTTGTAGGCTATAAATTTTTCCGACACTTGGCTGCAAGCTCCCCTCCCCCACCCCCTTCTTTCACAAGCAGTGCAGCTTTCTGAAGCGGTGCCTTTTGAAGCTAATGTAACAAATACCACCAATATTGTTGTGTGGCAATAAAAGTATCCAGGGTTTGCGCAAGTAGCCTAAATATATAAATAAATTAAGGACATACAATCCTTAACGTGAAAAAGCTTAACGTAGCTTAATGTCCCAAACAACAAGTCGTTTTATGCGCTCATTATAAAGAAAGTTTAACGTGTCCCAAAACAGCTGTCAATTAATCACCAAACGTCAAGAGGGTTGAGTCTGAATGACACCGAGTTTTAGACACTGTGTTTTTGAAGTTAAGAAATATTTTCGTAATAAAAATGGTCATTTAACCAATAAAGGCTGAAAAAATGTACAGTAAAACTAGGCTATACAGTACATGCAACCCAGCAGAAGACTATTATAGGCTATTGGCAAATCATTGAGCATCATTCACACATTGTATTCTGCACAGTCTCTACACGTGGAGCGCTAATGTATAGGCATACTCTAAATCATTCAAAATGTGTGAAAGTCATTAGGCTGGAAGCGTTTCTACTGTCAGTGACTAATGCGAGAGTTCTGTGTTGTAGGCTATGCATTTTTCCGACACTTGGCTGCAAGCTCCCCTCCCCCACCCCCTTCTTTCACAAGCAGTGCAGCTTTCTGAAGCGGTGCCTTTTGAAGCTAATGTAACAAATACCACCAATATTGTTGTGTGGCAATAAAAGTATCCAGGGTTTGCGCAAGTAGCCTAAATAGGCCTATATAAATAAATTAAGGACATACAATCCTTAAAGCTTAACGTAGCCTACATGTAGATTAATGTCCCAAAACGTCAACAAGTCGTTTTATGCGCTCATTATATATGGATTTCTATGAAACGTCACGAAAACATGCGTGCGCAACCAAGAGGCAGAAAGCACCATAGAACAGCATAGAGCAATGCAAAAGAGCAAAAGAATAAAATTATTTTTTGTGCTGACAACTGCACCAATTCGAAATCACGATGGTTAGAGAATGTTAAATATGTTCAATATCCCTAACGGAATGCATGTCTTCGCCAAAAATGACAAAATACGATGTTATGTTAATAATGCAAATGAACGGCACACTTTGAAATATAGTCGGAAATTAGATGTTATCATCATTGAGACAACAGGGGTATACAATAAAATCCGATTGTAGCTTACAGCAGCCGGCTATTTAGGTTAAGTTGTGTTGTGGACGGCCACCAAGCGTCTTCTGCCCCACGGCTGCGGCACAGTCTTGAGTGACCGGATTCGTTTTCCTTTGTCATATGAATGCTGTCATTTTGTTAACATTACTGTTAAGGAGATGCTGTAGGCAAATGCTATATTTCAACCTCGTTAGTGTCAGAACTATTCACAAGGTTTCTGGGCAGCATTTTTATGTTCTGTTAGCAAGCGAACTTCTCATGACTACCGACAAAGTAGCCTACTGCCAGCTGACGAAGCTCTCATTTTAAAACATTACTGAGAGACAGGCACTATACAATCAAGAAATCTTGCCACTGAATCCAAAACTATGTTTAACATTATGTACAAAGCTTAGGCTACAGTGGATTAGCATGTTGCAGGGGCTGCTAAAAACAGAGAAACGCACTGAAAACTCGGCCAATCACAGCCCTTGCTGTCGAATGTGCCGTCCGGTTCGACCGTTGAACGCCACAGCGGACTATGCTGCCCCCAAGCGGCTGCAGTTGTCCTTACATGTCACCCAGCTGCGTGAATCACCATTATCGTGAATGAAGTGTCAATTTTTAACGGGGACCCTCTGTACTTGCAGAAAATGTACTGTGGAAGGTTTAGTACCTGTGGAATATATATATATGTGTGTGTAAGTGAAGGACATATGAGTAATACTTAAAATTGTTCGTGTTTTCGTTCGTTTCGTTCGTTTTTGCTTAATCACAAATCATTTGTACAGTTACAAATCCTAATACACACATACACACACAATACATATGAGATGCTTCTTATCCCTAAGGTGGTGCAAAAGTCTGTGCACCTGCAGAAAATATTTGTAACTATAGGACAACTTTTTGTATGTAGAATATTGATTTGTAATTGTAGAATATATTTGTAATGGTAAAATATTTTTAACTGTAGGATGATTTGTAGCTGTAAAACCGATCCGTACTCGTAGAATAGATTAGAAGTGTAGGGCATATTTGTGATATTGACAATTACTTGTACAGATTATTTTTACGGTTACAAATAATTTCTACAGTTTCAAAACGTGATACACACGTACAGTACAAAACATTTGAGTCTAATATTATTCCATAACACCTACTTCACTAATGAGGCATCAGCTGAACATGTCAGCACGGAGAGCTCATTTTAATTCAACCCCTTCTACTCTATTGCTCCCCCTGTTTCTTCACCATACTAAATATCACCAGCAAGAACAAACTCGTTAAAATCTCACACTTAAAATCTCCCCCAGCCTCACTGATGCAAATGACACAGCCACCACACGCCTTGCACGCACCATAGTAAGCAGACCTGACCATCCCCTGAACCGGTTCTTCACCCTACTCCCATCTGGCTGCAGATACAGAGCCCTGGACTGGAAAAAAGCACACTTTAAGATTGTACCCATCAGCTATCACTGCACTAAACAAACTCCTGTGACAATCATCCCTCCCCCCTATTCTTTTGTGTTTTATGTTGTCTGCACTGTCCACCTTTTTGCTTGTATGGTGTATGGTGTTGAGGAGGGAGAGAAACTGGGGGGGGGGGGGGTGTTATGTGATATGTATGAGGCTGATAATATCCTATTATGACAATAAAGACTCTATACTATACTATTATATACTATACTTGACAGTGTTTCAACTCTGGTTTTGTCAACTCAATTACAGGTGGGCTGAACCTTAAAAAGTGAAGGTTCTTGGACCTTATATGGATATTAAAGCTGTAGCAACTGGACTAATAGTTGTAAAAAGGAAGTTCATATTCACAACAACATCACTGAACAACTACCTCCAGCAGAAACAATACTTTAACCCTTTGCAGACTGAACGTCATCGGTACTGGGGCACCAAAATTAAAGTGTGCGGTCTGCAAAGGGTTAAGTCAGGTAAGTAAGTATGGTTATGCACAGGATTAAGGTGATGTGGATGGTCATCTACTTGATGGTTTGTGGCACCAGTGTTGTGCCAGTTCACAGCTTTTCTGAACTAGTTCAAGTTCGGTTCATACATGCTCAAAGTGAACAGTTCACGTTCAAAGTTCACAATTTTAATTCTGAACTAGTTCAAAGTTCAGTTCATTTTACTTTTTTCGTGAGATATTCAAATAAATACTTTTTTTCACACTACGAGATAGAAATCACTATACGTTCTTTAAAGCTGCTCATTGTAGACATTTGCTCATGACACTGCAATTGTGGGTTTCTTACCAGGTGATAAAACTTGCAGCAGTACAGACAAGGTAGACCAGTTCTATACTTAGTGCAATGAAATCCAGCCCTCCGCGCTCTCGTCATTGCCTGCTACGCGGCGTTGCTATGCCTACCCCACTCTGCTGCAATTCATCACGGGTAACGTTCATAGACAGTAAAAGAAATGGACGAACAGACTCCGTCGTTTTCAATGGGAGGGCACTGAGTCAAATAGAACGATTTTTCAGTTGGTCCCCCCAGTACTGCGCAGACTCACACTTAACTTCGTGACGTTAGCCATCGAACTGAATCTTGTAACTCATATGATAGATACACTGAAATTATTCTCACACTTCCTTCGCCTTCAAAGTCATCAAAGTTAAACATTTATTTATGTATTATTATTAATATCATCCTCACCAAGTCGTGTTAATGTTGAAGCTACCATACATGATCATCTTCAAAAACAGTCAACAAAACAAAAAAGTTATCATATAGCCTTGAAGCTAATCTTCTTTCCACTTTTCCGACCTACGGTCAATCCATCGAAAACCTCTGTAATGATTAGTGCCGTTTTTAAAAAAAATAGGTTTACTTTTTTATTATTATTAGGTTGCCTCTGTGTAATGCTTTACCTTAACATACGGTCGTGTATGCTAGGTTTTGCTTATGAGTTACCGTCATAGACAGTAAGGTGGACTGAGCTTCTTATCCAAACAATACGGTTATCTCCCTACGGCGCGAAAGAGAGATTACGTCAAAGCTAGCTTCCCTCCAACCGAACAAGCTAACCATTCTTCTTACGGGTAACCAACGTTACGGACGAGGTAGTGGAGTCTGTTTTGCCTTTGTAGTGTTTATGTGGATTACACAGAAGCTACAATATCGGCACAGGATATATGTTATATGAAGTTATGGTATTTCAAAAAAATCCTAGAATGAATGGACTTCTATGGGAGTTAGCAGAGAGGTGGTCCCTCCAGCCTACGTCGATTCTTCTACTTCCGGGAATTCGCCTGCCCCCTTGGTAACGTTGTGCGGAAGCCAGTGTGCTATCAGAGAGGGTTAAAGCGGAGCGAGAGGCGCAAACGTTCGACAATTTCCGCGTTCGATTATTGCAAGGGGGAGGGGGGGAAATCACCCTTTATGCAGACCAGAGTAAACCCTCGCTGCACTAATGTCAATGGAGACTTGTGGAATTTTACCAATAAATTGGTCATTATGTCTTTCTGGATTTGTTGAGGGTTTTTTGGAAAATTTTGTCATAATCTGTAAGTGTTTGGGATCATTTCAAGCCTAAAAGTGTATTTTTTTAGCGTTCGGATTTGTAATAAAATAACTTAATATCAGACCATGCTGCTGCCAGTTACTGTCCGGTTGTTAGCATGCTAGCTAGCCTCTTAGCTAAGGTAACATTTTAAACGGAGAAGTGTCATTTCTTTGAAATGACAACTAGCTGAATAACATTACTGACATTAGTTAAAGTGTATAGTTTATACTCAAGTGAATTTGCAACAGTATATTAAGTTTAAGCAAAGTCCTTCAACTACTAGTCACTTGTAATCAAGGATCTTTGATGCTATTCAACTATTCTCAGCCGGACACTACGTTGCCCGCAATGCATTGCGCACACAATGTCAAAACCATTTCTGTCTGGTGATACATGATTTAAGCGGCACCAGCGAGAATACAGGAGGGAGGAACTTTCTCTTGTTGCGTTTCAAAAGAGAAAACAGATGTCACTCAGTTTTTAATGGAAAACAAATTCCAACGTTAATTTACAGTGATGTCTGCCGTTCATGACACATAATGTGAACTAATTCACGTTCAAGTTCTTTATTAAAAAATGTGTTGCGTTCAGTTCAACGTTCACGAAAAAATGAGCGTGTTCAACACTGTGTGGCACCAATAAACAATTACATGACAACATAACAACAACAGTATAGCCTTTAGTGTCACTGTCACTTTTTTTTCAAGATTCAATTTCAGTAGGCATTATATGTGATATCTATATAATATGTTGACTGGGGCTGTGGCCTTCCTGGAACAAACTTCCGCTAATTGTTTTTGTTTTTTAGATTGTTTGTAAGTTGTACCAACTTAAGTGTGCCTTACTTACAATATTTAGTCCTTAGATTAGTTGTTAATTAGCATTTGATGATTTAATTGAATATTTGAGTTATTTCAAATTTGAGTTATTTAATTCACTGTCAAGTTGAAATTACTCAACAAAAAAAACAGTGAAATAGGTTGACTTTCTTTTTAAAGTAAAATCAGACATTTTTTACAGTGTGATTTATGCCTTCTGAGGAAAACCATGGTTAACTAGATGTACCGCAGAGCAGTACAAAATATGACCGCCGCCAGGTCCAGCACATTTTTTCCACAAAAATGTTGTAACGTTTGTCAAATTGTGTTCATTTCCTACTTTGTTCCTTTTTTGTGTTTGTAATTGAGTGTGCAGAGTGTATGGTTGTTTTTGTGTATATGTGTGCTTCTGTGTGTGTTTATTGAGTGTGTGTGCCTGCATGTCAGTTTTTTTTGTGTGTTTTTGTGTGTGTGTGTGTTTGTTTGGGAGGGTGTGTGTGTGTGTGTGTGTTTATGTGTTTGTGCGTGTCGTGTGTGTGCATGTATGTATGTGTAGTGTGCTATTCAACCACTTTACCAATAATCTAGACCATCTGTTACAATAATGCATGCAGAACTGGTTCCTTCTTTCAAAATACTGTAGGGGACTAGTGAATCACCATAATTTAACAATGTTAACAAACATTAAATGTAAAGTGTATATATATGGGGTGAGAAGGGTTAATGTAACAACAACATATTACAGTTATAGCACTTTTCTTGACACTCAAAGTGCTTCACAGGAGAGGCGAAATCTCACTAAGCACCACCAATGTGTAGCACCCATCTAAGTGATGCACAACAGCCATTACAGTATGTGCCAGAATGTTCACCACACACTAGTTTCAGGTGGAGAGTGAAGGAGTGAATGAAGCAATTACACACTGGGAGGATGATTACAAGGCCAAATTGAATGAACCAGGTTGCAGGCATGAAAACGGGTCAGGGGTGAAAAAGGTGAGAAGGGCGCGAAGAGGGAAATTGCCGTTTCATAGCAAAACAAGCACGAGTGACATTGTTGCCAACAGTGCATAGCTTCCATGGAGTATGAAGTTGCCTAAAACCACATTTATATATAAAGAAAACAAACTACCAAATGACTAATTTTTACAAGAAAATACCTTTATTTCTTTTTGGCTTGGGCCTAAGTGTGAAGGCGCCCACTTGCACTGTTTGGCAACATGCTTCAGCTTGGCCCTCCTCTCCTCAGTAATCTACACAAGTTTTCTTTCTTTATTTATTTCTTTCTTTGTGCCTGAAGTTATCAGACATTTCTGAAGATTTCATAGGCCTAATGGACACTTCATAGTAGACTATTAGAATAAGTCTGAATAAGATAAGTCTGAATATTTGTTGGACAAAACCAGGTAATAAATAAACTGGGTAGGGTAGACTAGGCTTTAATTTGTAAAATTGGTTTGAAATGTTTTAACCTGCAGCCTAGGCTACTTACAGATTGTGGCATTGTGCTAGTGTGTTTAACCAACCAATAAAGTTGTGTGAACAGTGTTCACAATACATGTTAAACCCTGTAGAGTAGACTAGGCCTACTGATCAGGCCACTGAACGTTTCTTAAAAGACAGCATTACCATGTCAAACACTGCTTTTGTCTCTGAACTCGACAAAACGCACTAGCCCAGTTTAGGAGCATTTAATTCAACTATTCACATTAGCCTTTGCTATACTGATAAAGTATGCCAATTTGCTTCACCTTTTGTCAATCTAGATGGCTCAAACTGCACGTATTCTTCATCAAATGAACTCGTTATGTCTATATTTCTGTCCAATGTCGCTATCCAAAACAGCCTATGCTACACCAATCTGAACGTCTTTTTCTGACAGAAGTTGAAAGTTTCAACTAGCCCACCTGTGACATCAATAAGCATCTCTCCTCACATTCCAGCTGACATTTCAGACGCATATCTGTAGTCACGCAAGCGTTCTGTTCGCGTTGCATCCGCAGCAAAAAATGAGCTTCCACTGTTTAATAGGCTAAATGTATAGGGGCTCCATTCACATAATCGTTGCTGGATCAGACAAGTTTTTAATTGGGCTCTTGTCTTACAACGCATCAAGGTGCGTTCGCGTCTGCGCATGATTTGTAAACTCAGTTGTAACGCCATACCCCCCCCCCCCCCCACACACACACACACACACAATATTTTCTCATCGGATCTGCGCGAACCACGCAAGTCCCCTATTTTGGTAGCCTGGGTGTTCCCATGCTGCCTTGCGCGCGATTTGATTCACGCTGCTAAGGCAGCCTGGAGACCATGGAGCAAATTTTCGCCTGAGATAGGGAACCAATCACAGAACAAGGGGGAAAGCAAGACGATGATGAGCTATGCACAGACGCATTTGATAGACATCCGTGGCACCCAATAAACGGATCTGGGCATTTTTTTCAAATACGAGAAAATGAACGTTTGGTTCCCAGACCACGTCTCATTGAGAAGTGGTGGCGCTAGCCAGGCTACTATTTTGGATTCAAAACGGCGAATTTCGCCGAAAGGTGAGGAGTTTTCATGCCTGAGGTTGGAAATTTGGCCAGCAAATCAGGAAACCACCTAGCCTGACGAGCCAGACCCACATTAAAATGTAGGGTCTGGACACTCACCGTTGGCAGTGCTCCGTCCAAGGGGAGGGATAATCGGTTGTCTTTCAAATTCTCTCTGCACGCAATAGGACAGCGCTCACAGCGCTACGAGTCCCATGCGTTTTCTCACCAGCGGAGCTAGTTGGCTAGTTCAAACTTTTGCCAATTTAAAAAAAAGCTTAACGTGTCATGCTGTTCGTCAACAGCAACATCCATCTTCTTTGTTTTTAAGTAGCAGGGAATTCAAGCCAAACCGTTGCCTGATAGAAGTTTAATTTTTCCAGCTCACAGCCAACGAGAGTTGCTAGACTAGCCCTGGCAGCAAATGGGTAGGGTGTGTCTAGATTTCTAGGCTAGAAACCACCTACTCTTTGCGATAAGTGCCATGGGATCTTTAACAACCATGGTGAGTCAGGACCTCAATTTAACATTCATGCAAAGGAAAACATTTCCTACAGTACAGTGTCCCTGTCACTGCAATAGGGCATTGGGATTGATATTTGATCAATCCCAATGTTGATATTGTTTGGTGGCTGGCTTTTGGCCACAGGGAAGAGTACCACCTACTAGCCAGCCACCAACATCACTTCCAGCAGGAACCTACTCTTCCAAGGAGGTTTCTTATGGGTCATTCCACGTCAGTTCAACCAGGGCCCACGTACTTAGGTCTCAAAAAATTCTGAAAAAATTACCAGGTGTACCTATGTTACCCAGGAGACACACTGTAAAATTACTCTTATGTAAGATCAATACTTTCCAAGATACAGCCAGTTTTACAGGAGGAGGGGGGTGTCGATTTTGTTCAGCCTCTTTTTCTTGTCAAAGTTCACAAGCCCACAGCGCAAGAACTAAACCATGTACTGTAGGAGGCTCAAATTTTGCATGCTGGTACATAAATAGGAATAGTATGTAGCAAAATCGTCACGTTTGGTCTGGATAATCCTGCATGGTCATAGCTGTCCCTCAAAGTTGATACAAATGTTATTGGAGTTTTTGGCTGGGCTCTGTTTAAGCCTTCAGAAGACATATTTGTACTCAACATAGGCTCTTGATTTATTTTCCTTACTGAGATAAGTAGAAACACTCTGTGTCTCCTGGGTAACATAGGTACACCTGGTAATTTTTTGAGACCTAAGTGCGTGGGCCCTGGTTGAATTGACATGGAATGACCCTTATCCAAGTACTAACTAAGACTGCTTAGTAATTCAGCAAAGTCAGGGTATCTGCTGGTCTAGCTGCTGGCTAAAAAACTGTCTCACTGAATTGCAGTGGTGGAATGTAACAAAGTACAAATACTTCGTTACTGTACTTAAGTAAATTTTCCACGTATTTGTACTTTACTTAAGTAAAATTTATAGTGCATACTTTTGACTTTTACTTCGTTACATTTTACAGCAATTATCTGTACTTTTACTCCGCTACATTTCTACAACACCATCGTTACTTTTTACGATACATTTTATGATCAGTTTTTTTTTTTCTCTCTGACAAACACGTTTGTTTTACCGGGGGGGGTTGCTACCAAAGATTCTGGAGCGCTACGTGCATTCTTAGAAACATAAGCTTCTAGTCTAGACCAGGCAAAGCGTGAGCTTGTAGCCATCTGCATTCGGTAGGCTATATTCACCAGACCCATGGCTACACTGTACATGCAACTGTGTTCTGTGCCTTTCTCTGTCTGTTATCTGCAGCGTTAGGGCCTCCTCTCCGATGAGATTGCTATCCGCGGATCAGCGAAGTTACAGGCTATGCCCATGCTTCTGTCACACGTCTGATCATTTGCGGCACAAATGAATGGTAGACTATTAATGAACCGGTGGCCGGAAAAGACGTAACATTTTCCAGATTAGGAAATATTCCTTAATTGTGTGTGATTAAATAAAGATGCATAGCCTACAATTGTGGCGTAACGTCAGCGCTCATTCAATGTCTATGCGTCTGCGCAAGTGAAACTGAATTTAATCATAAAGACACCTTTCTCAGCAACTTTTCTGTTCAATCAGCATAATTGGCATTACGATCCACCCGACGTTTCCCCTGTCTACCCCGTTAAACTTCAGGCTCTCGTGTTTTGCTGAATGATATTACTCAGCAGATCACCCTAGTAGATAACCAGAATTACAGTCTCTAGAATTGTAGGTCAGAATGTAATGGGCCACAGATGGTAAGCCCAATTGCATTAACTTAAAACTATCTAGTCGAGTATAACCTAAAACTAGCTTAGAAACTAACTAGATTAAAATGCCACAGCCCATACTGATTTTTCCTTTTAGAATATAGATATTAAGAGAATAAATCATTATGCAAATACTTTTACTTTTAATACTTAAAGTACATTTAAAAGCAGGTACTTTTTACTTTTACTTAAGTAGGGTTGTCATTGTGGTACTTTTACTTTTACTAAAGTAAATATTTCTCTGTGTATTTGTACTTTTACTTAAGTACTGAGTTTCAGTACTTCCTCCACCACTGCTGAATTGTATTATGCACACTCAATTCTCACTGGTATGTGCTAGACAACAAGTACCAAAACATGATTAGTTCATATATTCCACATGTAAAATACATTTTATAACCCCCCCCCCCCCATCTTGCCTGTTCATAATTCTGAGAAATTCTTGAATTGTGTGCATGTGTGGCTGTACGTGTTTATGTTTATGTGTGTGTGTGCTTGTGTGTGTGCATGTGCATGCATGCGTACATATGTCTACTGTGTGTGTATGTGTCATACGTACAGTATGATTACTGTGAATGTATGTGTGTGCGTGTGTATCTGTTTATGCATATAGAATGGGTTAACATGACCCATGGAGGCAAACATAAGCAAAACATTGGTCATCCTAGGCCCTACGGTTCTCAAGATATTCACAGAAAGCTCTGTTGGTGTGCAGTCACTAAATGTACACATAAATTAATTTATTGTATGGCCCCCTGTGTCATAATGATCCTACACTTTCAATTTCGTGCAGTTTTGACCATGTCAGCCAGAGATATTGTGATTACAATTTAAGACCAACATACAAAAAAAGGTGGTCCTCCTAAGCCCTACGGTTCTCAAGATATTCACAGAAAACTGTGGCCAGTTGGTGTACAGTAACATAAACTAAGTTATTGTATGGCCCTCATGATCGTAATTCCACAAAACTTTGCATGCATTCAAATTCAGATTTTATTTGTCACATATATACAATGCAGTGAAATGTTATGACAGAGGGTGTCAAAATGATCCTACACTTCCAATTTTGTGCAGTTTTGACCATGTCAGGTCACAGATACCTGCGATTACAACACCCCATTTTTACTTTTTCATTTTTAACTAGGTGGCCCTATACATGAAATGAGTGGTTATGAAATGGGTTGACATGGCCCCTTAAGATCAACATACAAAAAAGATGGTCCTCCTAAACCCTATGGTTCTCGAGATATTCACAGAAAACTGCGTCCGCCCTACCCTCCATTCGGGGGGTCCAGTCCAGCGGACAGATCAAAACGAAAAACAATGGTTCCATGCTATCCTTGTGGGGCTACATGGCCCCCAAGTTTATGTGCACCCCGGTCTTTCTGTGTCCCGGGAATCTTTGATGGAAAATTGCTCATGCAAAATTGCTGTGCGGCAGTTATAATGACCATGGTAATGTTAGGGTTTAACTGCAGTCAATCCATGATAAAACTAAAGTGATAAACCATGAGCTCACCGTATTCATGTCTGCAGCTGAAGCCTCGTCAGTGCAGTAGGTACCATGACAGTCTCATAATTTGAAGGTTGTGAGTTCGATCCACACATGGGGCTGGATGCTTTTTTTTATTAACTGATAAATTATGGTTATCATGGTTACCCAAAAAACCATGTAGTAAAACCATAGTTAATTTTTGTAAGGTATCAGCATCCATGAAATTAATTACCAAGGTGTCACCAAACATATAGCCAATATTGCAGCCTACATCAGCTACCGATTGGTTTACTCCAATTAGATCTTGGTGGGTCTTTTGTGGGTGACTGTTTTTACTTCCCGTTCCCGGACAGCCTTCCCTCAACCATCTGGGGCAGAGAGCTGCTTGGCTGCTGGAGATGGCATCAAAGTGTTTCAGGGTTTGGTGAAAATGTAGCCTAGGTTATGCTCATTATCATCATTTGTTTGAAATAGTCACACAGTAACTTTTATTTTGACGGTCAATCCGTTATATTCATCCAAAAAGACGTTCAATAATTTTGCGGTCTTACAACTGACATTTCAGTTCCATTCAGATTCTGCGTGCGCACTCACTGTGCTTGCTAGGTGGGCAGGCACCACAACCACTGCTCATATTCACTCTAAACTCCATTCATTGGAACCCAGAATCTCAGAATCAACACCAGAATCGGAGTGAGCGGTCACTGTTGAAAAAAAGGTCCCGCCTCCTCCTAATAAATTATACAGCACAGACACTAAACGCTCAAACCATAAGTCAGTTAAAAGTCAGCTGGAGCACTCTTATGATATATTGCTCATCTTCAGGGGATAACGCCCGACTGACTTCGTTGACATTTCATTACGGTAGGCTATGTAGAATCTGCACAAAAATAACTTTATACAAAATCCTATGGCCTATATAGTGTCATCAGTTGAAGCTGAAGTAGCTATAAATGGTGGAAGACTTGATGAACATCAAACAAAAATGTGAGCTCTTAGGACTGGTGTGTAATGTTTTTATTCAGGTGCCAGATTAGATCTTGTGAAAGTATTTATGGGCTAGCTCTTTAATCTTACCTACCTGCTAACCTCACTGTTAAAATGTCCCTGTTAAATAACAGTAAACAAATGGCATCAGGGCTGCAATTATTTTCCTGTTATTTTACCAGCACTGTACTGACCTGTAAATAGTATTCTTCTCTCTGGTCATAAAATCTATCCAAATGCCTCCATGAAGTTATGGGGACACTGAGCTGCAATCTTTATAATGCAACGTTAAAGGAATTATCCGGAGTAAAATGCACTTTAGATCAATTTACGGATGATTGGGAGTACATACGTTGAGTTGACATCAAAATCATGTCATTTGGATGTGTTTTGAGAAAGTTGTGCTCACATCCAACCCCAGAAATTCCAGCCACAACTTTAGCCTTTCTGGATCGTTGAAAGGAAGTCTGTGACAACTTTTTTGCCACGAATTTTCCCGCAATTCGGAACTGCACAAAATCGCCCCATTTTTAGCTGTCTGTTGCAAAATACTTCAAGACAGCGATCTTCTGCTTATTCTGTGTATTCAATGAAATGCCGGTGGTTTACTTGTAATTGGCAAGTGTACGTGTAAGGTGCATTATCGCCACCAACTGGGCCAGAGTGTATATTATTATGACCGCCGCGCAGCGAAGCGGCGGTCATATAGGTTTAGTCAGATTTTTTTTTTTTTTTTTTTTGTATGTAACCCCACATGGATAGCATGGAACCATCGTTTTTCGTTTTGATCTGTAGCCCCCCCGCTGGACTGGACCCCCCGAAAGGAGGGTAGGGCAGACACAGTTTTCTGTGAATATCTCGAAAACCGTAGGGTTTAGGAGGACCTTTTTTTTTTTGTATGTTGATCTCAAGGGGCCATGTCAACCCATTCCATAACCACTCATTTCATGTATAGCGCCACCTAGTTAAACACAAAAAAGTAAAAATGAGGTGTTGTAATTGAAGGTATCTGTGACCTAACATAGTCAAAACTGCACGAAATTGGAAGTGTAGGATCATTATGAGACCCTCTGTATGCACGCCAAGTTTTGTGGAATTCCGTTCATGGGGGGCCACACAATAAATTAATTTATGTTACTATACACCAACTGGCCTGTAGGTGGCCGGAGACAGTTTTCTGTGAATATCTCGAGAACCGTAGGGCCTAGGAGGTCCACCTTTTTTATGTATGTTGGTCTTAAGGGGGCATGTTAACCCATCCCATTACCACTTATTTCATGTATAGCGCCACCTAGTTAAAAATTAAAAAGCAAAAAATTTGGTGTTTTCATCACAATATCTCTGGCTGACAAGGTCAAAACTGCACAAAATTAAAAGTGTAGGATCATTATGACACCCTCCGAATGCATGCCAAGTTTTGTGTACTTTCGTTCATGGGGGGCCTTACAATAAAATAATTTATGTGTACATTTAGTGACGTACACCAACAAGGATTCCCGGGACACTGAAAGACCGGGGTACACAAAACTTGGTGGGCATGTACCCCCACATGGATAGCATGGAACCGTCATTTTTCGTTTTGATCTGTAGCCCCCCCGCTGGACTGGACCCCCCGAAAGGAGGGTAGGGCAGACACAGTTCTCTGTGAATATCTTGAGAACTGTAGGGCCTAGGATGACCAATTTTTTCCGTATGTTTGCCTCCAGGGGTCATGTTAACCCATTCCATGTGCACACATGTGCATAAACAGATACACACGCATACACATACATTTACAGTAATCATACGTATGACACATACTCACACAGTAGACATATGTACGCATGCATGCACATGCACAAACACACATACGCAGGCAAACACACAAGCACGCACATACTGTACACACACACACACACACACCCACACACATAAACATAAACTTGTACATGCACACACACATGCACACAATTCAAGAATTTTTCCCGTCATCTACTTCCTGAATTTTTGGTCATTGATACCCGGGACACTGAACCACCGGGGTACATGAAATTTGGTGGGTATGTAGCCCCACTAGACTTTTACGCAAAAATTTCATTTCGTCCCCATCCCCCCGGTAAAAAATGAAAATGCAATATTATTCTGCTTTAATCGCCCCTATCTTCAGTTAAGATGTTCAGAACTGCACCAAATTTTATGTGTATGATTGACCTGGCATTCTCTGGGGGTATGCCAAGTTTCGTAGAATTTCATCCATGGGGGGGTCTAAAAAAATTAGGTTATGTGTACATTTAGTGACTGTACACTCATTGGCCTGTAAATGGCGGTGCACACATGTACACATGCACACACACAGGCACCCACATACTATCGGTATTAGAACGGCCGATACATAATTACAAATTCAGTAGGATTAAAAGAAAGCCAAAATAAATATTCATCATCATCATCATGGCTGCATTTTCAGTATTGGCGATAAGTAGTCGTTTGTCCACTAGATGGCGCATCGTTGCAGTGAGACGTAATTTTGTTGGAAGTTAAAAGTGGGTTGGAAGAACAATGGACGCTTCCTACAAGGACTGTAATTTACCGAAGCGAACATCTAATAAGCAGAGGTGGAAAAAGTACGAAAATATTGTACTCAAGTAAAAGTACCAATACCTTGATGAAATATTACTCAAGTACAAGTTAAAATACTGATCTGAAAATGTACTCAAGTAAAAGTAAAAAGTAGTTCATTTAAAATGTACTTTAAGTAAAAGTTACTTAGTTACTTTTTTTCGTGGGGGGGGGGGGGGGGGGGGGAGTACCAGAACAACCAGTTTTACCAGAGACTTTCTAATGAGGAGATACAGCACTCAAAAAATCCTCCATAGTAATGAATGGGGTTAGTTTGTAACGCCAATATGGCAGTTGTCTACACATATCACAACCCTTCCGCAGCAAAACGTCGACATGTGAATACATTGAGCCAATCATGTGGTGTGCTGTGAAGACATCGTGCCAATCACCTGTTGTGATCTCGCCGCTGGAGCAAGATTGGTGTCGTGAAGCCTTACGCACACGCATTTCTGCCAAAATAGATGCACAATAAGTGCCCAAAAAGCGTTGCAATATGGCCGCCGAGTGGAGGTACTTGCCTAAAAGGACTTTGGTCCTAGCTCGAGTTGCTACAGCCAGCAGCTAAGGCAGCCATGTTCATGCTCCCAGTGTGTAGCGCTGTAGCTGCAGCAACTCGAGCTAGGTAAAACCGATTGTTTCAGTTTTGTTCATACCGACACGTTGAGAAATGGAGATCTATGGATCCAGTATTGGGCCCCAATGGAGGAGAGGGCCCTTGAAAAGTGAAATACGGGGGGCACGACATTTTCACCAGGCATTAGTAATAACTCAGGTAATCCACACATAAAAAATCCAAACAACTCCATAAGTAGAGTCATGTGCAATGAAGTGAAATAACACAGGGAAAAAGTATTGAACACGCTAAGAAAAAGCACTAAGGCAAGGAAAGGGACGAGCTGGAATCTGTAAGTAGTTAGAGAGTAGTTATCCTTTCTATCTGTGCAAATTAAAATAAGCTTGGTTAGTAGCCTACATATTGATGGGTTTTTCATTACCAAGGTGTCACACAAGAAACATTTCATGATGGATAAAAGCAAAAAGCTCTCCCAAGACCTTTGCAACCTTATTGTTGCAAAACATATCAATGAAACTGGTTACAGATGCATTTCAAAACTTCAGAATCTTCCAGTAAGCAGCATGAGAGCCATTGTGGAAGAAACATCACTGCATCATCAACCGGCCATGCACAGGATCTCTTCGCAATATTTCTGACCAGGGAGTCAGAAGGATAGTCAATTCCAAGAGCCAAGGACCACTCGGAGAAAGCTCCAGAAAGACTCGAAGGCAGCCAATTCAATTAAATTCAATTAAACAGTTCTGGAAGTAACTAAAGATCAGGATTCACAAGAGGGACCCCTGGAATCTGTTTAGAACAATGCTGCCCTACAAAGGCTAAGAGCAGTATCTGCACTTTTTCAAAAAAAAAATTTTTGCACAAATAAGAAGTACATGGTCTGCTCTTCAATCTGTTAAAATTTCATATGACTACCTAATATATTTCTTAGCTAAATTTACATTTTTAGTTTGCAGTTTGTATAGAAAAGTAGAGTGAAACCAAGGCAGAGTGCAGTATCTGCCCTTACTGCTTTGATTTCACTTGCCATTACTGCATTCTGCCTTTGTTTCACTTGCCCTTATTCTAATAGTGTGTGTGTGTGTGTGTGTGTGTGTGCACAGGGACAGACTGGGACTAAAAAAAGCCCTGGACTTTCTTCTAAAAAGGCACACTACCATTCACACACACACACATTAGGTGTCTATCATGATACAGTCTCACAATATTAAATGCCAGTGAAAGTATCATATTCATTCAAAATAGTCAGTCAGATTTTACAAAAAGTAATTAACATATACTTTGACAAATATAAGCAGCAGTGAGCAAAGGTGTCAAAGGTTAGGTTTTGGTGTGCAGCAATGCAATATTGCTTGACATGAAAGTCTACAAGAATACCCGATTGATTTTGTTCCATTTTTACATAAATGTTTATAAATGACAGAGTTGCCATTGTTAAGGCATCAAGGCAAGGCATCTTCACTAAAAATGTAGTAAGTGCTTCCTCAATTAATATAAAAACTGAGTGATTATGATCACATGCTACACTTACTGCAAAATGTTATTGTATTGCCGTATAAGCAGTAATGCAAAGGCAAAGTGCAGTATAGCCTATAAAACTACCAAATTTTGCCTAAATGTCAAAAAACAAAATGTTTAATATTCACCTCACTTTGATCTATCTAATGATACCCCTTGTTGTTGAATATAATTTGATGCTTACACAAAAAGCTGTTTTTCTCAGTTTGGCATTTTTGCAGATACTGCTCTTTGGCTTTGTAGGGCAGAATGGGCCAAAATCACCTGATACTGCAACTAATAAGTTTTGTCACAGGAAATGTCTTGAAGCTGTCTTTACAAACAAAGGCTTTTCCACAAAGTATTGAAGAAATTTCAGTAGGCACGTTCAATCCTTTTTTCTTGTGTCATTCCACTTTAATACACATAACTCTTATGTTTGGATTTTTTATATGTGTGTTTGACAGACTGGATTTTGTATACAAAAACATAGTGAAAACTGTCTAAGGTCACTCTCACTCCCTTGCTAAAGAGCTAAATGGTTTAGTCCGCCTGCACGATTCATAAGGTAGGCTAGTCTATCTTTTGTTTATTTAGTTGAGCATCGCTAGTAGTGGACCGCTAATTGTTGTGCTGCTGGTGCAATGTCTTTCTCCAAGAAAGCCAAGTCAGGTTACTAAAAACAAAGGCCAAAACAGGAAAAAAAAGAGACATCAAAATAAGGGGAAACAACTGCTATAAACTTCTTTCCAAAGAAAGGACTGCATGGCGCCAACTTGATTCATGTCCTGTTGTAGGCTACATGCTGATCATTATTAGGCCTACTAGGCTAGTGGTTTAGGGCGCTTTTTTCTCTCCCTTTCTGTTTTCGTTAGTCTTAACTTTTTTTTTTACTCAAGTAACGGATGGGATTTTTGATGTAGCGAAGTACAATACTTCACTCAAAATGTAATCAAGTAAAATTTAAAATACCGATTTTATAAACTACTTAAAACATACAAAATACACAGAAAAACTACTCAATACAGTAACGTGAGTAAATGTATTTCGTTACTTTCCACCTCTGCTAATAAGGATAGGACGATGTTCACATGAAGTGTAATTCCCATTTCTTCTTGAAGCCGAAATAAATCTGAGGATGTTTATCGGACATGCTTGGTTTTTACTGCAGGTACGTTAATCTTGTAATATCAATAAGGACCTAGGTAATGTTACCGTTAGCGTTGGTTGAGTGATGGAGGCCCATTTGACTGATTGCATTTGTAGAAAACTATAAATGCGGTTATACCAAGCAAATTGATAGCAGCACTGTTTGTATCTTTCGACTGTCATTTATTGCATGTGCTACAAAATCATTCTGTGCAATGGAAGATTTACCAACGTTACACCGGTCTGATACAGTTTTGCCTATACATGCGTGAGACTGAGACGCCTGTTTATTTTGTTTTAAGTGCGTGCAGGGTGTGAGAGGGGAATCGATGTGCTTTGATTCCAGCTTGGCAGTTGTCGTCTGTGAAATTAAAAAGCACGTGTGTGTGAAGTATCCAAACAATGACACCTTCATTTCATTATGGCTGCTTTAGCAACACACCTTAAGCTACTGTGTAGTGGGTCCCATTTAGAAGTGGCTACTTCATTCGCGCTTTCCTTGACTAATGGAGCTGCGTGAATGTTATTACAACATTCGCCACGATATGGCAGTTTAAGTCCGCTTGATACTGTAAGGCGTAAGCCATTGGTTTCCAAAGGAGATTTTATTTGTGTCGCCAGCATAGCCTATTGACAATTTATGTTGTCAATAGGCCTACCTTATAATCCTACCTGTAGCTTAGGGAAGCTAACAGCTTTCTATTAGGATCTAGTTTGTTAGTTACCGTTTTGTCATAACTCCCTGATGCATTTTTGCATTTAGAATAGCCAGAGCGTGTATATCTCAATCGGAAAATTAAACAATATCGGCTGCCTATGGACTAGGCTGGGTGAACCTAGCCTGATCTGCCCGCTATTTATTTTTTGATTTCTTAAAAGATTGAGCTTGGTCTGATGAAAGCCAGACTAGCCATGGACCTCAGTTACACAATGCAAGGGAACATGAATCAGCCTATATTTGCACGAACAATAACGGACAATAGCTCTTCAACTTTGGCCCGTTAAAATGTGTATGAACAGTCTAGCGACGCATTTCATCAAGGCCCATTTGGACATGTCAGTTATTTGCACCACTGGTTAGATGTAAAACAGCATTTCGTTTCAGACGACTGTTACTTAATTTGTGCATTAACAATAACGTTTCAGACTACTGTTACTTAATTTGTGCATTGACAATAAAGTATTACATGAACTAAAGATGACTAAAATCTTATGTAGAAGAAGAAACATCCATCCATCCAAAAATGACCTTTGTTTTTGATAGCTGTTGAAAACGGCATGGAACTGACAGAGATGTTTTTGTTTATAAATACATAATAAATAAAATAAATAAATAAATAAATAACATTATGCTGATACCTTTTGCTTTTCCCAAATACAATGTAGCCTACAGGTGTAAGTGACCTTTCATCAATCCAGTTGCAATGGATGAACTGTGATGAACTGCCCTACTTGTGATTGCTTAGAGATGTTAAAGGTTTTATAACAATGCTACATCTTCTTTGGCTATTCTACAATCTATTCACCTTTTCAGCACCAGTAGGCTACTTTCTGTGCAGCCGCACACACACACTCAGGCATGCCAAACAAGCATACACAAAAGTTTCAAGAGTGGGGGATGGAGTAAAATATGGAGACAAATTTAAGTGTGATTTATTTTCGCGGAACGGATGTCCAGGACTGAGCGGCGGTCATATTTTGTACCGCTATGCGGTACATCTAGTTCAAGCTCTCAACGGAAGAATGTACGGGTGTGAGGCGTTTGGAAAAATAGCTCCACAGTTTTACAACGAATGGTAAAACACCTGTTGGAAAGCATCTTTTGCAGCGATTTTTGTGTGAGCATATCAGTGAACACCCCTGTCCACTCTGTGAGTTTCATGTCTTTGTAAACGAAAGTTTAATGCGTTTTAGAAAGATTGTTCCAGTGCACCTAGCGTTGTGGAGGTGGGTGGGTGCTACAACAGAAACCGAAAATTCTCAGGACAGCAGTGTAACGGGGGCAGGTGTGTGGCGGGTTTGAGGCCCGTGAGCGGCGAGCGAACCAACCTTGTGACAGCAGCATGTGTCCACATTTCTAAATTTCCACAATCTTAAATGCTCGATTTAATCATAAACTATCTGAAAACAGGGCTTTAAGTGTAAAATAGCGAACTTGTCTTTTAACCATGAGGTTTTGTCATGGAATTCACAGGTGATTTTGGTTTTGATCAATCGCTGAGTTGAACCTGACACTCAGGCTGCAAAGGCTCACTTAATGAAACTGAAACCCATTTGATTCTATTTATCACCTTCACCTTCAGAGGGTGAAGCACAGTTGAAAAAGTGTTTGAGACAAACAGTGTCAGCATTTTACCATTTTAGAAGTAAAATATTAATTATCTGTGTGTTTAGACAAAGAAACACTAAAATGTCCACTCCAACTCAAATGTTTGACAGTCCATCAGACAGAACTCAATCAAGATATATTAAAAACATTTTTTAAGTGTAACAACTTTTTTTGAAGCAACAACTTTGTTTTCCAAGGAGGTCTCATCCAAGTACTAGTCAAGACCACTCCTGCTTAGCATCAACAGTTTTGCAGAGGCAGGACATCTTTTAGTATGGCTGCTGGCTACACATCTGTATCTGTCTGTAACTCTGGCAGCATTTGTTCCACCCACAGGATTAGAATGTTTTCGGTAGTCATCTACTTGATGTTGTAATTCATCAATATAAATTACACATAAATCACACAACAACTGTATGTGTCACTGTCACTTTGTTATATATTGTTACTTAATATTGAATTTCAGAAAGGATTAATATGTGATCCCTAAATATATGTAGGCTGGGGCTATGGCATTCTGTAATTGTACTGTGAAAATGTAATATTCGTTAGCACAACTTAAATACACGTGTTGTGTTTAATAAACACATAGCTAAGCTATTGTGTTTTACAGTGTGTGTGTAAGTCTGTTCCAACATGTACGCTATGTTTGTGAGTCTTTATCTGATACAACATGCTCTGTGTGTGAGTCTGTACTGATACATGTTTTCTGTGTGTGTCTTATGATACATGTATGAACTCTAAGGTTCAGACTACGAGCAAATCAGATTTGCATTTCAAATCAGATATTTTTGTTGTTTGTACTATCAATTGTCAGTAAAATAGATATGAAAGTTATATGCATTGTTTGCTGTCACAATATAGGAAACAGTAACTAGTTACTCTGGTACTCACAGCTTTCAAACATGGAAGTAGAAGAAAGAAGGAGCATCATCTCACAATCCAAAAACTTGAATTTTCAACTCATGAAGCACAACTGCAAACATTGTTTTATATAGTAAAGTGAATGTGGAAGCATGTGAAAATATCCTCTAAAGAAAGCTAGCGTTCTATGGTGAGATACAGGCTAGTAGAGAAGCAATAGCAGAGTGAGAAGCCAGAGTTACGAACTTACATGCATGTTCAGCAGTGTGTCAATAAAAACACAATTTGGAGAACATTTAAAGTGTGGTGATTCCTCGGCACCTTAAGGATATCACACCTCCCACTTCAAAATATAGTTTGGATCAGATCAAGGTTTTTAGCTATTCAGACAATCAAAAATCAATCTAGACACAATTTGGCTATGCTAGAAATCAAATTTTGACTCAGTCTGAACCAGTGGTGTAGTCTAGTTAGCTATAGTGGGTATATATCAACCCCAAATGTTAATACCTATCCTTGCCTATTTTAAGTGGGTATACTGAGATGGTGAGGCTTTTGAAGTGGGTATACTGCGTAGTCCTGCGTATCACGTAGACCACACCACTAGTCTGACCATAGCCCGAGTCTGACTCCTTATACAATGTGTCTCATTTGGCAGCTTTGAAGCTTTGACAACTGGATTCGTTGATGGAGAATATAAGGAGGAGGATGGTTTGTTACTGGAGGAGGGAATTCGCTCACTGCAGGATACACAAAGACGCCAAGACTGCACCATCACTCTTACAGGGTAAGTTTACACAGTTAAAGTGTGAGTTGGTTGGTTGTGTGTGTACAGTACATGTTTGTGTAATATATAAAGTCTCATTCTCTTCTTACAGGAAGCGATGCCATAAAGACGCTGACCAGCGCAATGATTTTAAGGTCAGGGACAGCGATTGCAACCACAAGGTGCAGATTACAATGAAGGGAGAATACTATAATGAGACACCAGACCGAGGTGACTCCAAAGAAGATGAGGAAGAGGAGGTGAAAGAAAATAGTGAAGAGAGGGATGAGGATGAAGATGATGAAGAAAGTGAGGATGAGAGTGATGAAGAAAGTGAAGAGGATGGTTGGGAGGTTTGGGACAAGAGTTTGGAGATGTATGATGAAGAGCTGGGAGAAGGCATTGTCCCAGATGCTCCAATCAAGGGCCATGCTTCAGCCGTTCCAGTCCAGGGTCTTCATCAACCATTGTATGCCAATCCTGCCCAAAAAGAGTATGAAGATGGCAACAGTAAAGAAAGAAAAGAGGAAGAGGGTAGAGAGGTGAGCACATACATGTACAATGAAGCAGCAGCCTTGCGTTTTTTTCCAGATCAGGGTCCGGCTCCAGCTTTCTATCCCAATCCAGCATCATATCCTTCTACAGTTCAAGGTCATGTTCCAGGCTTGTATCCTTCTACAGGTCAAGGTCATGTACCAGGCTTGTATCCTTCTACAGGTCAAGGTCATGTTCCAGGCTTATATCCTCCTACAGTTCAAGGTCATGTTCCAGGCTTGTATCCTCCTACAGTTCAAGGTCATGCTCCAGGCTTGTATCCTCCTACAGTTCAAGGTCATGTTCCAGGCTTGTATCCTCCTACAGTTCAAGATCGTATTTCAGCCTTGTATCCTCCTACAGTTCAAGATTGTATTTCAGCCTTGTATCCTCCTACAGTTAAAGGTCATGTCCCAGCTTCATATCCCAATCCAGCCCAGGATCATGCTCCAACATTGCCTCCTGAAGAGATTAACTAATCTTTTCTTTTTTTGTAAATCTAATCTGATTTGGATACCTGAATTCCAGTATCCAATAATGATACCAATACCAGAGCATTTTCTTTCTTTCAGGTGGTGTTTAGATGAAAACGATGCAAAAGATTTTTCTGCATTTGACCCTGTCAATTAGACGCAAACGGAGGAGTTGAACACCCGCGGCCTGTCTGTGCGAAAGCCTTATAATGACAAGCGTGTAAACGTGCAGTAGAAAAGCATGCTTGTTGCATTTCAATTAAAGGAATGGACAACATTTCCAGTTTTTCGGTACTTACCTCCGAATACGGTGTATGTGCAATTTAAAGGGCCAGATTCGCGCAGATTGTTCCTCTCGATCGTTCACTCCCCCTTACCAAACACCACCCCCTCCGTTTACCACTGTCCACCCAATCTCCCTTCTCCCCACCACTTGTGACAGCGTTTTCACACACAAACTTGCTTTTCTCACACATCTGCGCAGAGAAAACCATTAATTTCACAAACCGCAATATGCAATATCTGGTATTGACCCAGGAGGGCGCCGTTACTCAATATCTGTTTCTCAGCAGCTTAGACAGTATGTGCCTCTGTAGGTGTTTTCGTGAGTATAGATGTAAAATGGGGTGGGTAAAAGACAGGCTCTAATACAGTATGTCATTCAGTTCATTAATAAATTATCTTACAATAGCCTTTTTAATGTGTCATATATGTTGACACAATTTCATGCATGATCAGAAGCCCTCTCACAGTTGAGTGTAGAGGTCCCATAGAATTTTCAGATGGCTTGTTGTAGGCCATCATATCAAAGTTATGACACTCTGTGCTTGGGAAATCTTTGCTTGACTAAAGCTGCTGTGTGGAGTATAATGTTGGTTGATCCACACTTTAAGGGGGAAAGTACTCTTTGGCACCTGATCAAACATCTCCTAAGACCTCCAGGAGGAACAGGGGCAGGATTTCTGTGATGTCTTGTGATAGACTGGAAATATACAGTGCTTCTACAGATGGAGCACTAGAAGATGTGTTAATCTGGTGGTCAATTTCATACAACTAAATATTATCACAGGTAACTCTTTCTGTATTATTAGCAAAACTATAATATTTGTCTTTGCCTCTTCTACAATAGATAATCCAGAGGTCACATTAAAGATGGCAATGTTTTGCTCGATGTCTTACAAATGCAAATGCATGATGTGTTCTTGCAGTTCTAACATGGGTGGTTAACTCGTGTGTCAAAGATTCTGTCCATTCTAATGTTCTGATGTTTCCATTCTTGAATTTCCCTTTGGGGATCAATCTATCTATGTATCTATCTATCATGTTCTCATAATCTGCTGCTCATTTAAGTTTAAGTTCATTTATGGTGATCAGAGGCACTATAGTGAGGGCAAAATCACAAAAACATGCGAGATGGCATTCTGACTTTTGTCGGACAACCGGCATCTCCACAGTAGATGTTATTTATAGCGAACACGAAGAGGAGAGAATAGCTTCTACTGCATTGGCCTAATTTCCTGTGGAGCATGATGAAATTATGCTGATGCCTATACATTTCTATTTCTCCCTCCCTTTGAAGTCCCTCTCACCAGCAGCAGCAGCAGTGCATCTCGCACAGGCTGAGGAGCTGCAGACACTGCATTAATGCTGACACAAAGCCCAGCTCACAACACAACACTCTGACAGAGACCCCCCCCCCCGCAAACAGAGTTTTTAAAATGTGATGAGGTGGAGATTTTGTTAGGCAGCCGACATCACAGTAGCCTATGCACAAACTTGCACCTGCGCCAAAAGTGTGACCTATGTTTACACTTTCATTTGGCTATGGTGATTATGGATGCATTCAGAGTACAGTAGCAGTCACATTTATGTTGGTGCAAACCCTTTTCGTCTGTTTGCATTTGCAGATACAGTTCACAGGTTTAGAAGAGAAAGAGGAAGTGATTTGTTGCTGTTGTTGCTATTTTCGGGATTGTGATTGGCTAACGTGGGCTTGAGCTTCTCGTTACACTGTTTGGCATGCTCTTGACGCCATATACCCGGGCCGGGTAAGTGTAAACGAAAACGTTTCTGGTGGTTTTTGTAGTCCAACGTTATGCAATCCAATCTTTTTATTATTTCATTACTCCCATTATGGTCAAGTAAAGTCCTTTCTAGAATGGGTCTCTCTCGCTCTAGTATATTCTTAAGAGGCACATTCCATACACTTTTGTCTTTATCTTCTGCCTGTCTGTATCTATATCCATTCTTTTTCACTACTGCTTTCTCTATGTGTTTGTTTCTCCCATTTTTTTTCTGTTACTCTATCCATAAATTCACTCTTTTCTTTATGCCTGCTTTCTAAGAGTTTCAATTTATATCCCTTCCATGTCCTCCATTCTGTTAATTGATTGTTCAACCTGTCCCCTTCTTCCTCCATGTCTTCTCTATCATGCATTTTCTATGTTCACTCCTCTCTTTCCCCAGAACCTCCCCCACTCTGTCTCTATGACATCAATCCTTCTCCAGCTTCTCTTGCTCACACTCAGCATCTCTGTATGATCTCTCTTTTTTCCTAACTCCAATATAGGACGAGTAGGTAACCAATAATGTTAGGCCTCAAGGCACAATGAAAGGAGGACTTAACCTCTATGCAGAGACTCCTGTGTTTTATCTTATTTTCAAATTGAAATGGGGAAATAATATGTGTTTATGGTTGTAAACACTACTGCTTTGTAAGCAGTGGACCTAGGTATGACTTCCAGTAAGGACACCTTTGTAAATCACTGAACAAAATATGGTAGATGATCTATATTCAATTCTATCTTTATTCCAGACTTACAGGAGGGTCCATAGCAATTAATGATTGAAATGATTACATAAGATAAAATCATGTCATAATACTAGTAAAATCATGTCATAATACTAGTAAAATTGCTAGTATGCAGATGTAACAGCCAATAGGTACATATACTGCAATCTGTTCTAGGGCAATCTCTGTTTCTCGAGGTTACTGAGTACTGTCGGTAGGGGAAAAAAAACAATCGGTACTACACTGAAAAAAAATAAATCGCTGGATTTACTTGATTTTATTGTGTAGTTCGGTTGCACATGAATGAAATATCTAGAATTAGTCCAGCATTTCTCTTTCGGTTTACAAAATTGATTCATGCTGTGATAACCCAATTTGATCAAGTAATTCCAATGAAATTGATATGTGAAACAGACTGTGGGAGGTGGAAGGGGTTTGAATGCTGTCCAGCAGTATGAGTGGAACGTCGGAGGGATAGAACCGGATCAGGGTTCAGACTCCTCCAGGGGGTACACGATTGGAAAATCTTCACCTGCTGCTATAGTGGGTGCTATTTCGAATTCGTCATTTCACTCACACTCAGCTTAAATCCGCTGCAGCCAGAGCCGTATATGGAGAGCCATATATGCGGCTCTGGCTGTGGCATCGCTGGTGTAGACTGCCCGTTCGGCGATCTGTTTGGCAGATAGCTAGATTATAAATAGTGAATAAAACAAATGAAAGCCTAATTTAAGGTTACTCTGATTTTTTTGATTATTTTGTTGTTTTTGGATTTGACATGGCTGATAGGCCTATATTAATTAATGACTGTTAATCAATGCCTTGGTGCACAGAGACAGCTATTAGGGATAATGTAGCCCAAGACCCTTGGGCTACAAAAAAAAACATTAGGCCTGATATTATTTGGAACTAAGTGTCAGACACACACACACATACACACACCCCTAGCCTACACATGTAAACATGTATATTATCTGTAACATGGGTAATTTATAGAACTTGTTTCAATTTATTTGAACTTGATTAGAACTTGTTTATTATTGACATTTTTTTCAACCTTAAGGTAATTAAATCATGGGGCAACAATATGGGCTGTTGCTGAGCGACACTCCCATTGAGATTGGGCAACATAATTTCTATCTGAACGATCTGGATACTTATGGGCAACAAGACCATCCAATCAGAGTGCTAGCAATGAATCACATGACCAACCATCTCTGAGCTTCTGAAATGTTCAATAAAGATATACCAGGGTCACGATAGTGAAGCGAGGGGAAAAGAGAAGCTTCTTATATCTTTTTACTCCACTAAGTGTTTATGTTGAAACCCAAAATGGACATTTTACTTCATCAAATGCTTAAAAAACCAACTAATATCTGTTTTACTTGCTAAAGTTGTTAAGAAGACATTGTTTTTTCCAGTAAACTGTTAGCTGCCATTACTCCATTTAGACTGAATAGGATTTAGCTAAATAGCGGTGGTTTTGCTAACAAAGTTGCTAGTTGTCTGCTGCCCTCATTGCACTGTGTTGCCTAAAAATTGCCCGGCCCCGGTGTATCATTAGCTATACAGTTAACAATCACAGCTTGAGTATGGATGCAATATCTCATAGCCTACCTAGAGGTTGTCTGACCCTGGTGAGTGGCACAGATTCTCCAGTGGATGGACGTCACTTCTTTTGGTTTTGACGCTAACTAAATGGTGCATGTTCCCACGGTGATCATGATTGCATGAAGACTCATATGTAGCCTATATGATATTTTATAAACGAATACAAATCATCTTTTCTACGTTCTGTTTATGTTTATGTAACCTATAATTTTTCTGAAGAGGGAAAAAAATAACCTGACTCTCGCCAGATGAATTTCGTTCCGCCTAGCTCCACTCATCCATCTGGGACCAATCCATTGGAGTGTTGCTTCAGAAGGCTGGGCCTAATAAAAAAATGCTTGCATATGATTGAATAAGCCACTTGTCCGTCATCTATTGACGTGCTACTTCAACCACTCACATCGAAGCCAACCCGTGACGCTGATAACAGTCTCACAGTCGCTTCTACGCTATGTCACATCTATGAAACTCCCGCCCTGCGTCCTGATTGGCTTTACCATAAAATCGGGTGCAGAATTCACTCTCAATGGAAGAGGTCCCAGATGGATGTGAGTGAAGCTAGGCGGAGCTAAGCGGAACGAAATTCATCTGGCGAGAGTCAGGTTAGAAGTTAAAAATGGTTAAAAATGCTTCAGATGAAATAATTTGGCGGACCCCCTGCAGTACCTCCACGGACCCCCGGTTGAATATCACTGATGTAGCCTATAACTTCATAAAAAGACATTACACAAAGTGTCTTTTCCCTCCGCTTCGCATCGGGGTCCAGTTCGTCCTGTTGGGGCTTATTTTCCCGATAATGACAGGCGTTCTATACATTATCCCACTTATTATACGGCTACTTGCCAAAATGAGAGAAGACGCTTCGTGTAATGTCTTTCTATATGTATTTGTTACCGTTTTCATTGGCTTATGTCGTGGAGGTGCGACTTCCCCCTGTATATTCACTCCAAGTGGGCCTACCAACTCGAGTAAACTGGCTATTTATATTTATTCATAAACTGGCTATTTATATGACCAAATGTATTTGTTCAACTTTATGAAGTAGAATTACGCACTGCTACTTGGAACGTAACACATTTTTGTTGGCAGGAGAGGGAATGACAGCGATTAACAAATTGCACTTGTTGCTGGTTACCAATAAATACTATATTTTTTTTTTGCAAACAACAAAAACAGAAAGAATGGAGACAGCAAAGCTAGAGATGGGCAGGAACAAGGTCAATTGGTAGAAATGCTTGTCAAAACGTTAGGAGCTGGATGTGTGGATGAATGAAGCACAAGTAGCCTTTGCTTTACTAGGTCATGCACACTGTTTAAAGTTAGGTAAACTACAAGTAAACCAAAGTTAAATTTAGCTTTTTTAGGGCTGGATAAAGTTGACCAAATGGATATAGGCTGTTAGGCGTGAATAAAGTAGGCTACTTTGTGGCTCCAACCCTTCCAACGTTAATGGGGACGAATGTTGACATTTTCCGTATTTTGCGTGACAAACCCGGGAAGTCTCTCTTATTTTCATTGCTCAATGTTGACAGAGCTATGGAATGAAAGAGAACGTTATATGGCGACAGAAATCAACAATCAAACAAGCCACTGATTTTTTTCTGTTTTCATTAATACAAAAGATGGGTGACCCCCTCCCCCCCCCCCCCTCCTAGACAAAAAAAGTTAGGTGACCCTCCCCTCAACAAAGAATAAAAAGACATGACTCTCCCCTATTTTCCTCCGGTGGCCCCGTTTATAAATAACGAACAGTCCCTTAACGAAATTGTTTTGTCATTTTTTTCATTAACAAAATTAACACAGCAGTGCAGCAGAAGGGCCTGACTGATACTGGTACACCGACAGTGCTTCTGGAACAGCCAGAAGCCGACACCCTCCTTCGACCAGTCCATGGCGAGGCACGTTGGCTTGGACTTGTCAAAGATGCAGACACCATGCTCGATCTCCTGGACAATCGCCTCCTTCGACTCGCGGAATATGTTCTCCAGCCCTGGGGACCACTCAAAGCGTACCCCACTCTGCAGGAGCTTACGGAATGGCTGCATACGTTCAGCCATACTGAAGGCGTAGGCCACCTGGTTGACCAGTTCGAACCACGACCTGACGTCAGTGTTGTTACGAGGTCGTGGAAAGTCATGGATCGCCTCCAGGTAACGGCTGCATGGCCGCAAGTCAGTCATGGTTATTGTGACGCCTGCAAAGTCTACCGTGGGTGCGCTGAAGACGGGTTGAGGATGATTCCGTTCCGGCCGCATACATCCAGCCATTGTATCACCTGGAAGTAACTTCTCGCTATCACCCGCACACCGCACTAAAATGACGTATTTAGCAGTCAAAATCCGAAACATGTCCGGGGGGGGTGGAGAAATCGTCGGACATCCATTATTTTTGTTATTCAGCACCCCTGGTCAAAAATAGGTTCCCGCGTGCCTGTGTACAAATACATTTGCAATTTGATTAAATGAATGAGAAATCCAATTCTGCTGTGAACAATTGCCAAGTAGTTTGGTCCGGTTTGGTGAGGTTTGTCCGTGTTATTATGACGCGCAGCGAAGCGGCGGTCATATAGGTTTAGTCAGATTTTTCTTTTTTTTTTTTTTTTCTTTTTCGCATGCCCAAATTTCCGTCAATGATTCCCGGGACACTGAAAGACCAGGGTACACGAAACTTGGTGGGCATGTAACCCCACATGGATAGCATGGAACCATCGTTTTTCGTTTTGATCTGTAGCCCCCCCGCTGGACTGGACCCCCCGAAAGGAGGGTAGGGCAGACACAGTTTTCTGTGAATATCTCAAAAACCGTAGGGTTTAGGAGGACCATTTTTTTTTTGTATGTTGATCTCAAGGGGCCATGTCAACCCATTCCATAACCACTCATTTCATGTATAGCGCCACCTAGTTAAACACAAAAAAGTAAAAATGAGGTGTTGTAATTGAAGGTATCTGTGACCTAACATAGTCAAAACTGCACGAAATTGGAAGTGTAGGATCATTATGACACCCTCTGTATGCACGCCAAGTTTTGTGGAATTCCGTTCATGGGGGGCCACACAATAAATTAATTTATGTTACTATACACCAACTGGCCTGTAGGTGGCCGGAGACAGTTTTCTGTGAATATCTCGAGAACCGTAGGGCCTAGGAGGTCCACCTTTTTTTATGTATGTTGGTCTTAAGGGGGCATGTCAACCCATCCCATTACCACTTATTTCATGTATAGCGCCACCTAGTTAAAAATTAAAAAGCAAAAAATTAGGTGTTTTCATCACAATATCTCTGGCTGACAAGGTCAAAACTGCACGAAATTAAAAGTGTAGGATCATTATGACACCCTCCAAATGCATGCCAAGTTTTGTGTACTTTCGTTCATGGGGGGCCTTACAATAAAATAATTTATGTGTACATTTAGTGACGTACACCAACAAGGATTCCCGGGACACTGAAAGACCGGGGTACACAAAACTTGGTGGGCATGTACCCCCACATGGATAGCATGGAACCGTCATTCTTCGTTTTGATCTGTAGCCCCCCCCCCCCCCCCCCCCCCCGCTGGACTGGACCCCCCGAAAGGAGGGTAGGGCAGACACAGTTCTCTGTGAATATCTTGAGAACTGTAGGGCCTAGGATGACCAATTTTTTCCGTATGTTTGCCTCCAGGGGTCATGTTAACCCATTCCATGTGCACACATGTGCATAAACAGATACACACGCACACACATACATTTACAGTAATCATACGTATGACCAGTGGTGGAATGTAACGAAGTACAAATACTTCGTTACTGTACTTAAGTACATTTTCCATGTATTTGTACTTTACTTAAGTAGAATTTATAGTGCATACTTTTGACTTTTACTTCGTTACATTTTACAGCAATTACCTGTACTTTTACTCCGCTACATTTCTACAACACCATCGTTCCTTTTTACGATACATTTCAGATTTTTTTTCTCTCTGACAAACACGTTTGTTTTACCAGGGGGCGGGGATGCTATTCTGCATTCGGTAGGCTATATTCACCAGACCCATGGCTACACTGGACATGCAACTGTGTTCTGTGCCTTTCTCTGTCTGTTATCTGCAGCGTTAGGGCCTCCTCTCCGATGAGATTGCTATCCGCGGATCAGCGATGTTACAGGCTATGCCCATGCTTCTGTCACACGTCTGATCATTTGCGGCACAAATGAATGGTAGACTATTATAGAACCGCTGGCCGAAGAAAACGTAGCATTTTCCAGATTAGGAAATATTTCTTAATTGTGTGTGATCAAATAAAGAGGCATAGCCTACAATTGGGGGGTAGAAATGTGAGCGCTCATTCAATGTCTATGTGCGTCTGCACAAGTGAAACTGAACCTAATCATAAAGACACCTTTCTAAGCAACTTTTCTGTTCAATCAGCAGAATTGGCCTTACGATCCACCAGACGTTTCCCTGGTCTACCCAGTTAAACTTCAGGTTCTCGTGTTTTGCTGAATGATATACTCAGCAGATCACCCTAGTAGATAACCAGAATTACAGTCTCTAGAATTGTAGGTCAGAATGTAAACTGGGCCACAGATGGTAAGCACAATTGCATTAGCTTAAAACTATCTAGTCGAGTATAACCTAAAACTAGCTTAATTGAAATGCCACAGCCCATACTAATTTTTCTTTTAGAATATAGATATTAAGAGAATACATCATTATGCAAATACTTTTACTTTTAATACTTAAAGTACATTTAAAAGCAGGTACTTTTTACTTTTACTTAAGTAGGGTTGTCATTGTGGTACTTTTACTTTTACTAAAGTAAATATTTCTCTGTGTATTTGTACTTTTACTTAAGTACTAAGATTCAGTACTCCCTCCACCACTGCGTATGACACATACTCACACAGTAGACATATGTACGCATGCATGCACATGCACAAACACACATACGCAGGCAAACACACAAGCACGCACATACACACACACACACACACCCACACACATAAACATAAATTTGTACACGCACACATGCACACAATTCAAGAATTTTTCCTGTCATCTACTCCCTGAATTTTTGGTCATTGATACCCGGGACACCGAACCACCGGGGTACATGAAATTTGGTGGGTATGTAGCCCCACTAGACTTTTACGGAAAATTTTCATTTCGTCCCCGGGGACCACCACCACCCCCCACCCCGCCCTACAAGGACTGTAATTTACCGCAGCGAACATCTAATAAGGATAGGACGATGTTCACATGAAGTGTAATTCCCATTTCTTCTTGAAGCCGAAATAAATCTGAGGATGTTTATCGGACATGCTTGGTTTTTACTGCAGGTACGTTAATCTTGTAATATCAATAAGGACCTAGGTAATGTTACCATTAGCGTTGGTTGAGTGATGGAGGCATTTGATTGATTGCATTTGTAGAAAACTATAAATGCGGTTATACCAAGCAAATGTATAGCAGCACTGTTTGTATCTTTCGACTGTCATTTATTGCACGTGCTACAAAATCATTCTGTGCAATGGAAGATTTACCAACGTTACACCGGTCTGATACAGTTTTGCCTATACATGCGTGAGACTGAGACGCCTGTTTATTTTGTTTTAAGTGCGTGCAGGGTGTGAGAGGGGAATCGATGTGCTTTGATTACAGCTTGGTAGTTGTAGTCTGTGAAATTAAAAAGCACGTGTGTGTGAAGTATCCAAACAATGACACCTTCATTTCATTATGGCTGCTTTAGCAAAACACCTTAAGCTACTGTGTAGTGGGTCCCATTTAGAAGTGGCTACTTCATTCGCGCTTTCCTTGACTCATGGAGCTGCGTGAATGTTATTATTACAACTTTTCGCCACGATATGACCGTTTAAGTCCGCTTGATACTGTAAGGCGTAAGCCATTGGTTTCCAAAGGAGATTTTATTTGTGTCGCCAGCATAGCCTATTGACAATTTATGTTGTAAATAGGCCTACCTTATAATCCTACCTGTAGCTTAGGGAAGCTAACAGCTTTCTATTAGGATCTAGTTTGTTAGTTACCGTTTTGTCATAACTCCCTGATGCATTTTTGCATTTAGAATAGCCAGAGCGTGTATATCTCAATCGGAAAATTAAACAATATCGGGTGCCTATGGACTAGGCTGGGTGAACCCAGCCTGATCTGCCCGCTATTTATTTTTTGATTTCTTAAAAGATTGAGCTTGGTCTGATGAAAGCCAGACTAGCCATGGACCTCAGTTAAACAATGCAAGGGAACATGAATCAGCCTATATTTGCACGAACAATAACGGACAAAAGCTCTTCAACTTTGGCCCGTTAAAATGTGTATGAACAGTCTAGCGACGCATTTCATCAAGGCCCATTTGGACATGTCAGTTATTTGCACCACTGGTTAGATGTAAAACAGCATTTCGTTTCAGACTAGGCTACTGTTACTTAATTTGTGCATTAACAATAACATTTCAGACTACTGTTACTTAATTTGTGCATTGACAATAAAGTATTACATGAACTAAAGATGACACAAATCTTATGTAGAAGAAGAAACATTCACAAAAAATCCATCCATCCAAAAATGACCTTTGTTTTTGATAGCTGTTGAAAACGGCATGGAACTGACAGAGATGTTTTTGTTTATAAATACATAAAAAATAAATAAATAAATAACATTATGCTGATACCTTTTGCTTTTCCCAAATACAATGTAGCCTACAGGTGTAAGTGACCTATTTCACCTATTTCATTGTCCCTATTTCACACAAAGCTCAGCCAAGGTTGTTGCCTACTACTAAACCAGGTAGTGGGGCAGTTAAGCACAAAAATGGATCACTTTATGATAAAATCATCAAATGCAGTGTTGGGCAAGTTACTTCAAAATCGTAATGTATTATGTATTATGTATTACTTATTACTGTCATTTCAAAGTAATTTGTTGCTTTATAATATTAATGCCTTACTGAATTGTAAGGCATTACACTACTATTGTATTACTTTTAAGTTACTTTTACCAAAATATCTAGAAATATGGATTTGGAAATGCAGTTTTATTATGCTCAATGCAGCTCATTGCACTTCTAATGGAGGGTGATGTGGTATAACATAATGACTGAGCTAGGCAAACAACAGTAGAATGCAATAGGCGCAGTGATGGCTCATGATGCAATACAAGGAACAATCATAGCCAGAATGTTGTTAAAAGCAGACAAAAGGTCGAAGTCTGGTCAATTGTGATAGAAATGCTGTAACTTTAGGCTTAGGCCTACTCATTAAAATCAACAGAGAGCCCACTACCTGTATATTGTAACCCAAAACTTAAAGACGTGTCAAGATAGGCTACACAGTGCCGCTGCTGGCCATTTTGGTGCCCTAACTGGTGAAATAAAGTATTAACCTAAGTATGTCATCATATGGCCAACTATAAAGATGTAATCTGCCTGTTCCCAGGGATGGGTAGTATTTCTGAAACATGTAATATGTATTTCAAATACAAAATAGTATTTTGTCATTTGTATTTTATTGGGTTGAAGGAAATGGCTCTGTATTTTGTATCAAAATACTTTATTGGTGTGTATGTATTTTAAAAATACTGCAAAATACTATATGTGAAACACTAAAAAAGCAGATACTACACACAGGTGTAATGAATAATTGGTAATTAGGCAACAATGGTTTATTTTTATCGCAATCAGCTAATGTGAGAACAGCTGTGTTCAAAGACACTCACAGCTTTTCAGTGACGGCTATTGTTGAAGCATCAGCTCTGGTCTGAAGCACTGGTGTGAAGTCATACGCAAGTAAAGATGAGCAAGTTTACTTGTGCAAGTTCACATAAGGACACCGACAAAGGCAACCATGTCCTATTGTCTCCATGCCAATCTTTAACAGAAAAAGTGTCAGATATCTCAATGAACCACAATGACATCAATAGATGGTAAGGTGTTGAGTGTGTTTGAATTCCCTTCCTTGTAGCATCCTTTTCTGCATTCCACAGTGGGAATTCCCTTCCTTGTAGCATCCTTTTCTGCATTCCACAGCTAATTAAATAACAATTATATTTCCTTATTAGCTGCATACTTGAGGTTGGAGATATTAAGGTATATCAAGTTTCTCACATACTGGAACTTCAAGATACATAGCCTTATGATTTTCTTATTCAGTTCTGCACTGGACATGAATTACGAAATTCGGCACAGATACACAATTATGATTTTGGCCTATTGATTATAATGTGGTTAATTGAAAGCTCTGTCAGTCGTTAAGCATCATCTAGATGACTAAATGTAAATGTAAATTCTTGAATTATTCTTCTGATCACACTGATGACGGGCCAAATTGTATTGTTTTTTACTGTTTTAATAGGCTAAATGTTTGGGATAAAAAAGCTTTTTTTGCAGTGCTTCCATACTTCCTTGAAAAAAGTATTTTGAGTATTTTCTAAAATACAAAAATACAGTATTTTATTTTGCTACATATGGTTACTGTATTTTGTAGTTTATTTTGATAAATTAAAAATGACGGTATTAGGTATTTTATTTTGAAATACATTCTGATGTATTTTTGCCCATCCCTGCCTGTTCCCAGCATTAGCACAACACTTTGCGATGGTTAGCTTGAATAGGCATAATTTATCCTGGTGCAACACACACCTTGCACGTAGCTGTTCGCTTATTTCCTCTGTGCACGAAGTTTTTGTAACCGAAAGTAATGATAAAAGGCACAACTCCGGGAGGACTTCTTGTTGCCATGGTCAATGTATTTATGTCTGTGAGTGTGCGCACATAGCGCATGTGTTACATTGCACATTAGCACAATGGAGAAGTTTGCCTCGAACGTCGACTACTAGGCTGCAGCCTTCCATGCCGCTTCATTGCTGGTTGCCTTTCCTTCCACTTACAGTGGTGTAGACTTAATGCAAATAGTTTGAGAATAATGGCTACGATCTTTGTCTGTAAAAGCAACATTTTAGTTATTCTCACTGCTTGAAATGAGAAGTATAGCCTAACCATGTTACAGTAGATCTGTTGCATGAATGGCAGAGATAACTCAAATTCCCTTTCTACAGTCATCTAAACATATCAAACATATATAACTAACATATCAAAAAGGCAGAGGTGTCTTTATAAGGAAGGAAAGGCAACCAGCAATGATGAGAACCATTTAAAGTCAACATACAATTTCACTATGGCTATATTTTACTATATTAAGTTGTGAGTGACCTTTGGCATTTGGGGCCTACATTGTCCCATGAGCCATAACTGCAACCATTATAGTGTTCTTTTAAGCCTAGCTCAGTCATTATGCCATACCACATCACCGCCTGCCGTGTAATGAGCTGCATTGAACACATGAAGATCTATTGAGAACACCAAATCCATATTTCCTGTTATTTTGGTGAAAGTAATGTAAATGTAGTGTAATGCCTTACAATTCAAGGACAGTAATATTGTAATGTAACAAATTACTTTGAGATGACAGTAACAAGTAATAAATAATGCATTACGCTTTTGAAGTAACTTGCCCAACACTGCTTACTGTATCTCCAATAAAGTTTGTTCATTTTGGACCATCTGATCTTTTTTCTGTGAGTGAAAGTGCTTAGTGTAATATCTTTAAGAAATTTGAAGAATAGCTAATAAGTGTCTTGCTGTGCACATAAACACTTACACAGCATTACATAATGTAGACCATTACTTCATAACCTAGTCTAGCCATTGTCCACTAGCTTGTGCTGCATTTCAAAGAAGAATTTCCATTAGGAATAGACAAACAATCAAGTTTCTTCGCCAATCCCAGTTCCACAGTTATTTATTTAGCCTTAATATTGATCAAAGATGAACCCATGGGCCACACAATATCAACACATAGGTAAGTAACATACAGGTAACGTCTGCACTTGTTCAGGCTACATTGACAAGTCAATTACCTTTTGAATGATGGTCAAATTAATCACTGCATTGATCTGGGTGTTCCGTTCCTGCAATTTACCTCAGAGTGACAATTTCACAGATTGAGTGACAAGAAAGATACGACATCATTATCACATCCAATTAGCATCGAATAAACAACTGCCCACCAATCAGACACATAAACATCCATGAAATTACGTTTTTTTTATCGTCTGTTTCTGAGGATATAACGTAACATTGATACAGCGCATTTCCATTGATCTAGTAGGCTAATAGGTTGTAAGATACATTAATACCAAACATCGGTGTACATGTGTAACTCTTTTATTGTCAAATCCTTGATTTTAGCACTGTTAGCTCCAAAGACGCCGGCTTTTACAGCGTCCAACCTCAAGTATCTTGTCGCTCTTTCAGACAAACTGTGGCGCTGTCAATGACGTTTACTGTTTGACGACGCTCATTGGAGGGATGGACCGCGGCATGGAAGGCTGCAGCCTAGTAGTCGACGTTCGAGGCAAACTTCTCCATTGTGCTGCACATTATGGCAAAGGGGCCATGCTGCTCGTTATATGTTTCACAAAGTATATGTAGCAGTAAAATAAAATAGAAATACATGAATAAATTTAGATTAAAAAGCAATAATTGCATGAAATACAGCTTGTTCAGGAGTCTCGAAGCTTGAGTCCGAGTCAAGTCTGAAGTCTTTTGAGTGGAGTCACAAGTCAAGTCTGAAGTCACTGTTTCTGCAACCTTAGTCCAAGTCCCCATCTTTTTTACATTTCTATCCCTTCTTTCTCTTTAATTCAAGTTCACAGCACGAAGCTGACATGAAGAGCATTTATGCTTTATCAAGAATCAAAAAGATTAGCGTGGCACCGCTCTAGATGTGTCATTAAATGAATTGTGCTATTTCACGATGTATAGAGATCGTTCGGTTTCAAACACAAAGTGCACTTAACTGTTCTTCACATCCTAGTTGTCTCTGACAAATTGAAAATAATGAGCGTATAGGCTTTTGTCCATCGAGTCAGTTGCAGCCAGCCACAGTCATCTTCAACCAGTAACAGGAGATACGTTCTGCTAGTTTGCGAATATGTATCAAAACATAACACCACTTAATTTCAGGTTAAAATGCATTGTAATGCGCATTACTGAAGTTTGTACTGAGTAAAATATTACCCAATTGTTTTTTGTAATGCCTTACATTACCGCGTTACAGCAAAAAGCAATATATTACAGTAATTACATTACTTTTGTAACTTGTTACTCCCAACACTGATCAAATGTGGTATGCAAAGTCACAAAGGGGTTCTGATCAGATTTAGAATCATAGTTGCCTCGGATTTGGCCCCAGCCAATTTTAATAAATGGCCAACAAATGGGTTTTGTTAGGTGAAAAAGGGATTGAAAGCAGGAACTAACAACGAATACGGTTACTTATTTGACCATACATCTTTGTCATTGTTCACACACTCATAAACATCAACATTATTTAAATATTATTTATATATTTAAATGATTAAAAATAACAAATGTATACAATTTGGCCCCTGCGATACCAAATAGTACTGGATGTAAGTTAATGTAGTGTGATCAGAATTTGTGTTCATTCGCCCTGTAACGAGTCATTTAACCATATACCGATTTACGAAGATGAGTAATTAACCCGAAAACGTTGCCTGGTGTCCCTTTAAGAATAATTCAAGAATTTACATTTAGTCATTTAGCTGACTTTTATCCAACACTTTCAATGAAGTATCTTAAGTTCCAGTATGTGAGAAACTTGATATGCCTAAATATCTTCAACCTCAAGTATGCAGCTAATAAGGAAATAGAAGCTGTTTAGACAAGCTGTCTAGATAAGGTGAACTTCTCCCCACAGTGGAATGTAGATGCTACAAGGACATGAAAACAAACACCCTCAAAGATTTACCATCTGTTGATCGTTGTGGTACATTGTGGTTCATTGACATATTTTTCTGTTAATTATTGGCATAGAGGCAGTAGGACTGGTTGCCATTGTCTGTGCCCTTTGCTCTGTGAACTTGCTCATCACTGCAATACCGTGAACCATTGATTCCTAATAAACAATTAATTGTAGTAGTTTTTCAGTGTGCTCACACTCCACACACTCACTACATTAACATGTGTTCTTAGACAATATGTTTCCCCACATCTCTGAAACCAGTTGGAGCAGTTTCATGTCTTGAGATTTCTTGAGATTGTTGAGATCCTGTTTGGGCTGTTTTTAAATTATTGGGCCAAGTTTCATTTTACATTTCAGTTGGACTAGACTGCCTGAAGCTATTTGGATAATTAATTTGGATACAGAGATAACATCATAAGTCTTTGGAAAAAAAAGACCTATCGCTTAGCTAATGCTAAGCCCTGTCCATCAAACACAGATTAGGCAATAACAGCAGCATGCAGACATCTTCAGCCTTTTTATTTGCCTCATTCACACAGCGACCATGTGTACACCAAAAGGAGGCTATGGGGTACAATGACTAACGTGTTCTCGGCAATTACTGGCAGATGCATAGAGCTCAATAATGAAATGGTTTGTGTACCACATAGCCTAGTTTTGGTCTACAATGGCCACTGTGTGAATAATGTGAATAGAGATGATTATATAGAGATGTAAGTTGAAAACAATGGCAAAACAATATGCATGGGATTAATGCAACACTGATATGTGGAATGTTTGCTTTCAGTCTTGTATGATCTCTCTGTAAATTAGGCCTATATTAAATTAAATTCCTTCCTCCAGACTCTCCCCTATTCTAAGCGCATTTCTGACTGCATGAAAACATTTACTGACATACTGTAACCTACACATGGGCATCGCCATAGGTAATCCATCTATCAGATTTTGTGTTGGTTCTTTTACAAAAATGCCAACACCCAAAGCCAACTGGAAAGAACAAAAGCTATTTTACCAGTTTTATAGACTTGCATGTATCCTATCATTATTTATAGGGTAAGGCTATTTGTACCCCTGGTACTATTAGCAGTGTATGCTATTCGTACCCTGGTGCAATTAGAAGTGAATTCTATTCGTACCCCGGTGCACACAGCAATGTGTCCTATTAGTACCCCGTCTGGTACAAATATCAATGTATGCTATCCGTATCCCGGTGCACACAGCAATGTGTTCTATTAATACCCCGCCTGGTACAAATATAAGTGTATGCTATTTGCACCCCTGTGCATTTATTCTGGCATATTGATCACAATGTAATAACAAGCAACATGTTTTTTTGTTGTTACGTAACAGGGTGTGAATACCTCAGCTGTGTAATAGACACTCTGAAAAAGGTATGCTGTTTGCATCAATGTATAGTTAGAAGTGGATGCTATTTGTACACTTGTATATATAGTACTGTATGCTTTTTTACACCCTGGTGCATGAACTAGCTAATTGTTGCAATCAAAACTTCCGTTTGAGAACTGATTTCTTGTTCAAATTGCAGGGCTTCTCTCCAGAGACGTTGGTACACACATGCACACTCACTCTGCCAAAATGCATTACACGAGAATTGAACCACGGTCTACCCACATGCTAACCCATGTCTGTGACCACTGCACCATCTTTATCCACAAGTAGATTGCGTTTGCAGGTAAACTTATAGTTCATAGGCTTGAATGTCATATTCACAAAATTTCTGTTAATTAACAAACTGACGGTTGCATGTGTTCACTGAACCAAGATAATGAAAATAAAACATAAATTTTCAATCTAAAACTTATTATTAGATATTAGTACCGAAACCTTTCAGAATTCTTCACTTTCTGCTGACGAAAAAACGAATGTCCGCGATGTTTTTTGTGTATGTGAGCAACGTCTTTTTGTTGTTATGTCAGGGGAGCTCCGCTGTGTAGCCAAGGCTATTCGTACCAGGGGTGTAAATAGACACTCCGTTATTTTTATATGGTGTTACATTAAATGTCCCATCAACAATTGATGGGAACATTAACGGATCCTAATATTATGCAATGGGCTCGTGTCTGAACCAGTCCTCCCCAAACTACACAAAACACATAATTAAGTAGTGATTTTTTATATGAAACAATTGAAATAGTAATTCTGGAAAACTACCAATGAAATGATCGGTTTCTCAGTCCCCACCAAGAACCACAGGAAGAAGAATCAGGACAAGAGGTAATTTAAATTATATATATATGCCCATAGCCATAGGCATTTCTTCCACAAAAGCAGGACACCTCCCGTGTGTTGATGACTCCAGCTTTTGTGAAAGTTATTTGATGTATTTTCATGGTTCCAGGAACAGTTTTCAGGTTGGGGGGAACTAATTCACAGCTGGTCTTTATTTTCTCCTCTGACACTTGGTACAGAGTCACTGATGATTTATTCTTCAGCTGCTCATACAGAGACTCTGCATCAGGAATACTGGTCCCATACGAAACGATTCTGTCCGCAACATTCTTCAAGGCCCCACCTACTCCATCTGGTGCACCTTTGCCATGTGATGCCTCAGTAAAGTTCCAGGTCACCATTGAAGTCCATGCATAAAGGGCAGAGTGGAGGCTAGATAGAAAGATGTTTTGTTTCTATACTGGGAAGTTGGGCCATCTGAAATGAAATGTACAGTAGGTTGTGGACTTCAGGATACTTTCCTCGTATGTATCTTAGCACTGGGTCAAGATGAGCCCAGGTTGCCACTGCATCGTGCTGTAAGCAGTCTGAGAGGGATGCAAAGGCTTCCACTCTGCCCCTACTGAGATAGTGTGGAGGGTTACCTGATCATTCCCAGTTCCAAAATGGGTGTCTTTGGCATATTTGCAGCTGTAATTTTCGCTGTAATCCACATGCACAGCAACAGCATCATCTGTCAGGGTATCTTTCATTGCTTTCAATGTCAAATATTGGTGCTTGACATTAAACATGTGAATGGCAAAACCTGGAAGGTGTTCTCTTGTTAGGGCCAGCAACCGCTCAATGGATGAGGTATGCTTTTCAAGGAAGGTTTTCTTTGTCTGCCTTTCCTCTGTAGATCCATCCTTGAGGGTCTTTGTTACAGTGATAGACCTTGTGATCCACTCTTGCCAGATGACAGTGTTCCCCTGAGTAGAGGATCTAAGAATGTAGGAAAGGTCTTTTCGATGCATTTTTGACATCTGCCATACATGCAGGACATGTTGCCAGTGTCACACACACTGGACTGCACAAGATCCTCTGGGCTTGATGTTTCAATGATTCCCAGTTGTTCCATTCTTTTTATTTTAAAGGCAATGTTCTCGTGCATTTTACATGCACACGTCTCTCTGTCTTTAACTTTCGGCCTAATAATCCAAAATGGCCTCAATCTAAAGAACTGAGCTTTGGACACTGTTTGCTCAGGATGTTCAGCAAGGAATCGTCGATGGAGTTTTGCCAAGGTGTCTGTGAGTGCTCTTTTTCTATAAATTTGTCCCTTGCGACGAATCTCTCCAGCCTTGCCATTTATGACAGTCGAGACATCATCCCGATGTAGGAACATGCTCACAACCTTGCCAAGTTGTTTCCGCTTGCTATTGATGGGCAGTCTCTTTTTAGCCTCTCTGATCCTGGCCCTTTGTGAAATCTTTGCTGGTAGAATTACACTTTTTGGTCTAGCCTCCAGCCTTCTAATTTTTCTGTTTAGTGACAGCAGTTGTGTTGTCTTTGCCCCAAGTTTCTCCTCAACATACCTTAACTTTGCTCTTAATTTGGCCATAATCTTTGATGCCCGCTCTCTGACTGGCCGTATGCCTCCATGACTGGCCGTATGCCTCCATTGGCCCTGTCAGGTCTAAACTTTCTTCTGCTGGTGTTCTGTTCAGATTTTCATTATTTGTTTCCAGTTCCTGTCTGTTGGTTTCTTCATTTGCAAAGGAATTTTCTGCCTCACTTAATGAAGATGCTGGGGTGAGATCAAAAAGTGCTTGCTCTTGCTTTTTTTTTTCTGCAATATTTTGTTGAATTTTTCTTCCATTGTATTTTTTTTCTCTCATGCTATCTACTGGTGAGGTCCTGAGTAGTCTTAATTTTACCGTCTTTACGCTTCCGATACCTGGAAAAGGAAAAATGAATGAAAGGTGAAATGCAGTAAGCCCTGACATAAATACAATAGTGTGTGATTGTAAACATGCGCAATGCGCATACACATGTCTGTGTGTGAAAGAGAGTGAGAGAGTATTTGACTGTGTGAAAGAGAGTGTATATACAATACATAATAATTATGTCAGCCTGTGTGTGTGTGTGTGTGTGTTAGGGCGGCACGATATTAGGAAAACATGCGATATGCGATAACATTATTGAGTCCTGCGATAACGATATAACTTATTAACGATATTTAATTTAAAAAAATAATAAAATCTCCATTCTACTTGCTGCTAGCATAGACTGTAGGGTTCGGGGGGGGTGGGGGTAAATGTATACATGGATTTCTATGCAACATCATGAAAACATGTGTGCGCAACTAAGAGGCAGAAAGCACCATAGAACAGCATAGAGCAGTGCTCTCCTTGAATAGAATAAAATGAGTTGTTATGCTGAAAACTGCACCAATTCGAAATCACGATGGTTAGAGAATGTTCAATATGTTCAATATCCCTAAAGGAATGCATGTCTTCACCAAAAATGACAAAATACAATGTTATATTAATAAAGCAAATGAACAGCAAACTCTGAAATATAGCCTGAAATTAAATGGTAAATCATTGAGACAACAGGGGTATACAAAAAATTCCGATTGTAGCTTACAGCAGCCGACTATTTAGGTTAAGTTTATAACATTGTGGACGGCCACCAAGAGTCTTCTGCCCCATGGCAGCGCGTGTATCTAGTTTTGTTGGTAAACGAGAATCCCGTGTATAATTACAGAAATAAATGTATAATTTTCTACATAAAAAATATAAAATATTATGTAGCCTAGGCTATATATGGCCTGATGAAAGTGGACAGGTAAGAGACCTACTGACTAGGCTATCGAAGTTGTGTGGAAAATCCTCCCAAAAGACGGATAGACAGCCAATCTGAACACTTGTGCACCAACCAGCGGAATATTCCACATTGCCAGCCTTCGCTGGGCCTAGCAAAAAAGCTACTTAGCATAAGCTGTATCGCGGCGGTCACTCATCTAAAATCTTAAGTATCCCAGTCTGTAACCTCATACGCTGCGCATCCCACGCTAGGCTACGAGGGCAGCGGAAAGTAAAAGTAAGGGGCTGCGATCGCACAGTCCAACGAAGTAGGCTAAACAACTTTTACAAATAACGAATCCTGATTACCTCTCTGCTGCTGTCTGGGGCTTTTGCTAAATGCAAATCATGAAATACAAGCCTTACAGACAGTGAAAGACATATCTTCTGATCCTATAACGATAACGAAAGATTGTTTATTTTAACACGGTGGAGAAGGACGCATTTGGCGCTGTGTTTGTAACACGTCATCCTTCATAAAACCAAAATATTTCCATATAACAGACGTGCTTTTCCTTTTAGTCACCAATCCCTCTTCACCCAAGTGTAACCTACCTTGCTCGACTCACTATCTTCAGCCATCACGACTTAGCTCCCACCAACACCTAAAACACCGCGCACCTAAACTGGTAGGGGATCAACGGGCTTCTCGGGCAGCATGACAGCATCGGTTTGGTAAAATATGTTGACATTCAAAAATGTAGAAAATGTATCGAAAATTAAGTAATCTTGGCGGTATGTCTATCGCAAGCATTGATATCGCAATAACGATAGATTTTAGATATATCATGCAGCCCTAGTGTGTGTGTGTGTGTGTGTGTGAGCCGTGGCCTACTGGTTAGCACTTCGGACCTGTAACCGGAGGGTTGCCGGTTTGAACTCCGACCAGTAGGCATGGCTGAAGTGCCCTTGAGCAAGGCACCTAACCCCTCACTGCTCCCCGAGCGCCGCTGTTGATGCAGGCAGCTCACTGCGCCGGGATTAGTGTGTGCTTCACCTCACTGTGTGTGTTTCACTAATTCACGGATTGGGATAAATGCAGAGATCAAATTTCCCTCACGGGATCAAAAGAGTATATATACACTTATACTAGCCTGTCTTTCGCTGATGCCCTTTTCTTTTCAACTGATGCTTGCCTGTAACAAAATACACAATAGCCATCTTGAATGTAACATTTCGTAAAAAGACATAGAAACACGTTGTTTCATACAGTGTTTCCCACAGAATTGAATTCTATTTGCTGTGGTAGGTTTGCAGAATTAACTCGAATGCAATAGTTTTTAGCAAATTAGTGCAGCGCTGTTATGATTTTAATCAGATTTAAGCACAATTTAGTAGAACCCGGAAATTCATTGTGTGGTGGTCAATGTTGATATTGTGGTGGGCCGCCACAAATAAGTCAATGTATGGGAAACACTCTCACAGTAAAATGATTTAATATTAAATTATATTACATTTATAGTAGGTGGCCTGTACTGCATTCACACAGTTTTTTGTGGAATCACTACATGAAAATGAAAAATTAGTGACCCCTGCTGGGGGGGTTGTAATAGCTATTTCGTTTACACAATCTGTTCAAGAAGTGTTTAAGGCAAATATCAACTTATATTGAAATGAGTTTCATGAGTCTTCATAAGTCTCATTACCATTAGTCTCATTCTCATTACCGAAACATTGAGTCTCTCCACCGCAACAGGCCCTCAATTGTTGCAGTGGATGAGTGACCTGCTGCAGTTACACCCATTCTCAAAAAACCTGACTCCGACCCCACATCACTAATAAACTACCGTCATATCTCCAACCTCCCCTTCCTGGCCAAGGTACTGGAAAGAGTGGTGGCCTCACAACTACACACCTTTCTTAACCACCTGTATGAGCCCTTTCAATCTGGCTTCCGCTCATGTCACAGTACAGAGACTGCCCTTCTACGCATAGTTAACGACCTCCTCCTGTCTGCTGACTCTGGTTCACTTAACATTCTCATTCTCCTTGACCTTAGTGCTGCTTTCGATACCATCAACCACAATGTTCTAATCTCCCGTCTGTCTGCTATTGGTGTTTCTGGCACAGCCCTCAATTGGTTTCAGTCATACCTCACCAACAGAAAGCAGTTTCTAACACTTGGTCCACATCAGTCCCCCAAGTCCCCTGTCACTCGTGGTGTCCCCCAGGGTTCTGTACTTGGGCCCCTCCTCTTTCTCATATACTGTACATCCTCCCTCTTGGCCAGATTATTCGCAGCCACGGTCTCAACTTCCACTGCTATGCAGATGACATCCAACTCTATCTTACCACTCCCTCTCCCTCTGACCCCCCACCACGCTCCCTCACTGAATGCCTCTCTGACTTAAAATTATGGATGCAAAACAATTTTCTCAAGCTCAACACAGACTAAACCGAAATTCTGCTGATTGGCCCTAAAAGCATCCTCACCAAATCTCCCCATCTCACTCTCAACATTGATGGCTCATCTGTCCACTCCACCCCTGTTGTTAAAAACCTTGGCATTCAGCTTGACTCCTAACCTGGCAATAGCCAGATGAATTTCGCTCCGCCTAGCTCCACTCATCCATCTGGAACCGATCCATTGAAGTGTTGCTTCAGAAGGCGGGGCCTAATCAAAAAATGCTTGCATATGATTGAATAAGCCACTTGTCCGTCATCTATTGACGTGCTACTTCAACCACTCACATCGAAGCCAACCCGTGATGCTAATAACAGACTCACAGTCGCTTCTACGCTATGTCACATCTATGAAACTCCCGCCCTGCGTCCTGATTGGCTAAACCATAAAGTTGGTTGGAGAAATCACTCTCAATGGAAGAGGTCCCAGATGGATGTGAGTGAAGCTAGGCGGAGCTAAGCGGAACAACATTCATCTGGCTAGGGTCAGGTTACTTGACTCCACCCTTAGCTTTGATCCTCATATCAAATCACTCACTAAGATTGCTTTTTTTCACCTCCGTAACATTGCACGCCTCCGACCCTTCCTCTCTGCTAGTGATGCACAGACTTTGGTTCACTCTTTCATTATGTCCCGTTTAGATTACTGCAACTCACTTTTCCTTGGTCTCCCCACTAAAACCCTTCAAAGACTACAATATATTCAAAACAGCTAGCTGCAGCTAGGCTCCTCACCCATACCAGACGATCAGCACACATCACCCCCATTCTCCATCAACTCCATTGGCTACCAGTTCCGTCCCGGATCAAATACAAAGTACTACTACTCACCTTCAAAGCCCTCCACAACCTTGCTCCCCCCTACATCTGCGACCTCTGACCAAAACCTCTTGGCTATCCCCCGCTCCAGACTCTCCACCCTGGGTGGCAGGTCCTTCAGTGCCTTGGCCCCCAAACTCTGGAACTCCCTCCCCCAACCCCTTCGTGCCTGTCCTTCTCTTCCTTTCTTCAAAGCACATCTCAAGACCTTTCTGTTTAATGATCACTTCTCCTCCACACCCAACACATAGTTCATACAGATAACTTGTCTTTGTTGTATTGTTTTGTTTGTTTGTATTGTATTTCCCTGCCTTTGTCTCTGTTGTATTGTTTGTTTGTTTGTTATTGTGTTTCCCTGCCTTCCTACTATGTAAAGCGACCTTGGGTTTGAGAAAGGCGCTATATAAAATAAACGTATTATTATTTATTATTATTAAACATTCTTGCTAACTGTGGAAGCACCATGAGGGTTAGCTAAACTTTCCCACACTTTTTACATTTAGACCATAATCGGGTATATAATATTACAAAATTAAAACGCCAAAATTTTTTAAAACTTCACAAACTCATGTTTCGGTAATGAGAACAAAAAAGGCGTGTAGGTACTATGACGAACAACATTTTAACTTTTACCTGGAGAGAAAAAATAAGAACTGCTTACCTGGTAGCCATCTTGAGTGTCACAGTCAATTATGTCCCTTCCAACAAAATTCCTTGAAAATGCAAGTTCCTTGAGGACTTAAATAATGATTGAAAATTGTTGCGGAGGATGAGAAAATTGGTCTTGGACACATTTATATTCCTTATTATTATCACAACATTTACCAATGATCACCAAATATCACGTTTCTTTACTGTAAATGTTTATAGAATAACATGCACTAAAGCTTTTTCTTTTTTATATTTTTTAATTATTAATATTTCCATCTCAAAGACCCCAAATCCAGTCATGGACATGTTGCGGTAATGAGAAATTTCCCCTTAAATGTGGAAAAAACAACAAAATTGGTATTTATGATAATACTTGAAATCATGTGCAAAATAGTACATGGAAAGATGTTTATAACCATATCCTTCTTATTTTGATAGCATTTACTTTTATCGTCAAAATGCTTCATGACACCTTATGAGTCTAATTTCGCGAGAATGACCCACACACCACACAAATGCACATACACATGCACACATAAACACACACACACACAGGCACGCATACGCATGTGTGCATGCACACACATAAACACACACACACACATTAGCCCCCTAACACACACAGACACACACTCTTACAGAAAAGCAAACTCACACATGCACACACTCATTTACATGCACATGAGTTGCAAGAGTAGGAGATGGAGACAAATTGGCAAGCATGATTTATTTTTGTGGAGAGTGTTTTTCTGAATGTGCAGGACTGAGCAGCGGTCATTTTTTAGTTATATTGTTTAGTTTAGTTTAGTTATAGTTTATTGCTGGCGTTACTCAAGTTCCTCTGTGGGTTTTAGCTACAGAGGATCTGACACAAATACTGACACATCGTGTTCAGAGCTCTAAATTAACTTTTTTGATCACCAGCTAATGTGACAATCAGAATTTCCAAAAAAATAAGAGCAATTATGAATGCCACTGAATGCATTTGATCTAGCAACAGCATAACAACCACCATAACTACCCTAGCAACCATGTCAAATACCCTAGCAACAGCCTAGCAACCACTTCCACTGTTACAACCTTGCAACCAACATAGCAACCAATGAGTCTAACCTAGCAACCAGCATAGCAACCACCACAAGTAACCTAGCATCAGCCTAGCAACCACCTCAAGTACCCTAGCAACAGCCTAGCAACCATGTCAAATATCCTAGCAACAGCCTAGCAACCATGTCAAATACCCTAGCAACAGCCTAGCAACCACCACAACTTCAACCTAGCAACCACCATAGCAACCAACAGGATTACCTAAGCAACCAGCATAGCAACCACTTCATTTGGCATAACAACCAACATATGTACCCTAGCAACACTATTGCAACTATATCGGCATTATTTGTTTTTACTCTGTATGATATTTTACATCATATTTTTTGCATTTTCATGCACAGTATTTCCTTCAGGAAATGCTTTTCTAGTTGATCATCACTACCCTTAGCAATGAAGGTGAAATTGATTTAAACAATCACTTTCAATACATAATAAGTTATTCAGGGAATTTCAGTGACACATTACTGGTCCTCTATTTATGTTTATGTCTAAGGGCTCATTACGTGAAGATAATCACTCACACTTACGCACTCACACTTACTGCACGCACACACACACACACACACACACACACACACACACACACACACTGGGTAATAAGACCCAAATACCTTGGACAAGGTACCATGGAATAAAACATTCCATGGTACCTTGTCCAAGTATGAGGTGGAGTCACACCCAATCATCAGAATATAAAACTTTCAGACTGTATACAGCTGTTGCAGTCTGCAGATCAGCTAGAGCTCAGAAACTCTCTTGACATCATCCCATAGACACAGATTGAAGACCTGAACCCCCACCCAAAAGGCCTGAAGTAAGTAACTCTTTGCTGTAATTCCTTGTGGGGTTGGTCCACTAGCATTGCAATAAATGAATGGATAAAACTACTTTGTGGAACAAAAACTTATTCTGAATGTTTGTGCTGTTTTTTGCACAGATTCAAAACATGGGTAATCGCCAGTGCAGTGTTGAGATTGAGAACACCTCTACTTTCACCCTGTGCAATGAGATGTAAGTACAGCTCAGTCTTTGGGCTAAACTAGGCTACAGCTCAGCCTGCATGCTAAACTACACCTCAGGCTGCATGCTAAACTAAAAACAAATATTTGAGGAAACTGATTATAAGTTATAAATGGTTATTGACATAATCAATTTAAACTAATAACTATTTGAGTTGAGTACTAGTGGAACAGGAATTCAATAAAGATAGATTCTGGGAGTCTACATTCTCCTGATGGTTGTTAAGGCTTAGGAGCTCACTATCCAGACTCCTGGGGGTATTCCAAGTACGTGGTTTAGTGATAAACCTGGATAAGTTAACTCAGAGTAAGTGGTAAACCTCCTACAACAAGAGCCCTATGGTCATACGGCTCTTCTATTAGGAGGTTTACCACCTACTCTGAGTTAACTAACCCAGGTTTGTCACTAAACCACATTGGAATACCCCCTGATGGTTGTTTATGTTGGGGTTTTTGTTGTAAACATTAGCTAAAGAGGTCTGATTCTAGTAAGGTAATACTAGTTCTCTAGTGTAACTTACATGTTGCTTCCATCTTTGCCCATTTAAAGAGATCCGGTATCTTGAGATTTTTCCTATGGGAATTTTGAATTATCACACTTGTTAAACTCTGGCGGGGACGAAGAAATCGGAAATGTATGTTTACTCTAGACTTTTGGGTAACACTCCATAATAAGGTGCCATAATAAATAGCAAACTAGTAATTACCTACCCCTTTGTTAATATTTGTTAATTGTTACTAACATATCTATTTGGCACAAGTTAATAGTTTTTTCATCATCAATTAAATATTTGTTGTTTGCATCTATTAACTAATATTGTATTAATATGTGTTAATAGTTAACTAAATGTCTTTTTGGCACTAATTAACAGTTATTTCTTACATCATTTAAATGTTAAATGTTTATTTACAAACTATATGTTAATAGAAAAGTTAATGACGGAGCTACCTTGACATGCCGCCACTCTTGTCAGTGCAGGAAACGCTTGCAATAAAGTTGGTTAAGCTTAATTAATATATTAGTAGTATATAGCTATAAGCGTGGGGCCCCTTATAATAAAGTTGGTTGAGCTTAGTTAATATATTAGTAATATATAGCTATCAGTATGGGGGACCCTTATAATAAAGTTGGTTAAGCTTAATTAATATATTAGTAGTATATAGCTATCAGTGTGGGGCCCCTTATAATAAAGTTGGTTAAGCTTAATTAATATATTAGTAATATATAAATATCAGTATGGGGGACCCTTATAATAAAGTTGGTTAAGCTTTATTAATATATTAGTAATATATAACTATTAGTCAGACGGTGAAGGGACTGAGACTAAAACTGGCTTATCACATTTATTCCTTTAGGAAAAGTTAAAACAAAACATGCCTTCAGGCACTGGCATACATAAAACAGCATCTGCACAAGCAAAATAAAAAGAAGTAGTTGAATGGGCTATATTACATGCATGATTCCTATACCATCACTGTCATTCCTACTAGCAAGGGAGACGTGCGACATGGAATGTTCAGGTGCACAGAACGAGTTTATTAATATTCTGAGACTCACTAAACACTCACAGACAGCGGCGCCGGAACGAGTTTGAAAGTGGGGGTGCAAAAAAAAAAGCTGGTTTCGGGCTGGGTTCCCCGAGACAATTTTGAAAATTCCAGAGGCCAACTATTCACGCACGTTTTCACGTGGGATTTTACGATATAAGATAGTCTAATAATAACTAGATGTAACGCAGAGCGGTACAAAATATGACCGCCGCCCAGTCCAGCACATTTTTTCCACAAAAATAAATCACGCTGAAAGGCCTATATGATTCTGTCTCAGTAAATTGCATTATCCACACTCAATTCTCATTGGTATCTGCTAGACAACAAGTACCAAAACATGAGTTCATAGATTTCACATGTAAAATTCATTTTATACAACCCCACCCCATCTTGCCTGTTCATAATTCTGAGAAATTCTTGTGTGCGTGATAGGCCTAATGATAATTTCAACTTTCTTTCATTAGACAGATGCAGTTTTGTTAAGTTCGTGGATGCATGCTTTAATGATCATTTTCAACTTTCTTTCATTAGACAGATTTCTGGTTCAGTTTATAAAAATGTAAAGTTTAGGAAACAGACAGATATCAAGGGTTTAAACCGATTGAACATGTCTGTGTCAATGTGTGTGTGTTTGCGCTCGCGCCCACCCGCGGAGAGAAAGAGAGAGAGAGAGTTCATGTTAGGCTACATGATGTAGCCTATTACTTGTGTTTTACCTTTAAATACATCAATAAAGAATTAAGGATATTTTTGTTTATTTATTTAGTAGGCCTAGCCTATGTCCATGAAGCTAGATTCAGATTCAATTAATCCAACATAGCGAGCCAAGCCTATATGTCAATATAAGTCAATATGAACTACAAAAGATAGCCTAGGCTATAGGCACATTGTTTGGTTTTTTTGTCGGGTCGGGTTCGGGTCGTTAATCAGCGCATATTTTTGAGGGTCGGGTGGGTGCGGATGTTAAAAAAACCTTAACCCGCGCAGTGCAGGGGTTCCCAAACTTTTCAACCCGCGACCCCCAAAATAACCATGCCAGAGACTGGCGACCCCCACTATCCCTGGATGTGACTCAAAAAATAAAATAAAATGTGCGCACCGGCCATACACAGTAGACTTATCCAAACACGGGCTTAACAACAACACAAAAGAACAGAGCAGCCTGTTATGATTTTACATATAGAAATTTCTATATGATAAAAGCAGAATACCTTAGTCAAAAAATAATATCCATGTAACATGAGTGCACATTATTGCTGTCGTGCAAACCTAACTTTGAAACATTACTTTAATTTCCATTTCCAGTTTAACAGAAGAATATCTCAGTCAGGGTAATATCCCCTGTTGTAAACATATGTACATTATTGCTGCGCAAATTTACATTTTGGCAACTATGTTTCAGCATTAATCTCATCTAATGAGATGGATGCGCGCTATGCGCGGAACACAGGAAGTCCATTCTTGGTTTAATTGTGGAGACGGCCACACGGAGATCATCCTCCACATTTAGACGCGATCTGTATTTGTTTTTAACATGTCAGTGCAGAGAAAGTCTTTTCGCACAGGTATGAGGAGCCAAACGCCGTCAGTACGTCCATCGCGGCCTTGAATAGCTGTGGATATTCCCTCTCGACTGAAATCCAGAACTCACCAAGTGTCTTGGAATTAAAATCTGTCTTTAAAGTGCAGTCAAGTGACAACTCTTTTATTTTCCCCAAATTTATTTGATTTATGGAAATCATTTCGCGACCCACCCCTCGGCGTCCCGCGACCCCCAATTTGGGAACCCATGCTCTAGTGCATAGACATAGAGTTGCTCGTAGGATAACCCTTTTCCTAGACCAGTCACCTTTGCAGGCGAAATATCCGATTGGCTGAGCATGACATCATGACCAAGAGGCCAGACTAGAGCAGGGGTAATTAAAGCTACAGCGCTGTAGATCTAGTTCATGCTCTAATCAATGCGATGCCGTGTTGGTGTTGTGGTCAACAACTGCGCTTTTTTTTTTTTACCCCCGAAAAGTGGGGGTGCTTCCGGCGCACTTGCTCACAGACGTAGACCATACGGAGGTAATGCATAAACATAATGCTAAACTAAATGTACATTCATTTTCTGCTAGACTGAATTGCAATTTCCATGAGCACTAAGCTAAACTACACTGAATGCATGGAAAGTTGCTAGCGGAGTTTACAGCTAGTCACGTTAGACTCGTGTGTATGAACTCGTGGTCATAATGACAACGTTAATACACGTTCTCTAAGTTGCTAGAATTGCACCCAAATCCTAACAATACATGTAAAGTAATATAATACAGGTGGTATATCGAAGTTTTCAACTTAAACAACATTTTACAGTTACAAAATTAAAACAAAGTGGAGAGTGCTTTATACAGTCAACCTACCCAATCTGTTACACCCCCTCCCCTGAATTTCACCAAAATCAAGCAGCAACCAAATAGTACTTCCAAAGGCAAAGAGTTTATCTAGCTTTTCTGATTAGCTTTCTGGAGAATTTTTGGAATATGGCTTTATTATCTTGTGGGGTGTATAAGGCACCCTACTGCCAGTGGTTGGTTGTGTGAGTTTGCACACCTCTTCTTCCACTTCATCCATATTGGATACCTTTGTGGTTGGCTGTCCTGTAATTGGTGACCCTCTGTCTAGTGTTTGAAAGTAGTGTACAATAATATGTCATTAACTTTTATATTAGTATATAGTTTGTAAATAAACATTTAACATTGAAATGATGTAAGAAATAACTGTTAATTAGTGCCAAAAAGACATTTAACTATTAACAAATATTAATACAATATTAGTTAATTGATTTGTTAAAACATTAACATACAGATTTTATGCAAACAACTAATATTTAATTAATGATGAAAAAACTATTAACTTGTGCCAAATAGATATTTTAGTAACAATTAAAAAAAAATATTAACAAAGGGTAATTACTAGTTTGCTATTTATTATGGCACCTTATTATGGAGTGTTACCGACTTTTGTCCTCTGCCTTCTAGTGGATACTGTGATCTTCGGTATGTTAAGGCAGCACACATGGATTTTTGCCACCCCAGAGCTAACATGCAATGCAACTTGTCTTACAGTAGGTAGTTAACCTAAATTAACACCCGGATCTCCTTATATGGGCAAAGATGGTAGCTTTGGTTCCTTTTTGCAGGCAAACTTCAGAGGTCTGTCAAATGCTTGTCACATGTCCAGGACTTGATTGATAATGGATTGTCTTGATTGATGAACTTCTATAATATATTGGATGAGTAACTTGTACCAGAAAAATAAATTGTTATACTCTGACCCACATAGCCTTTCTGCATTTATGGACATCATCCTACTTTATGTAACGGTGTTGTACCGCAATGGATGACTGGGATTAGTTATCACAGCAGTAGAAGCTAATCAACTGAAGTGGTGTCTGTGACAGCCGAACTGACTATTGTATTATATAGCGATGGGCAGTTTACCAACTGTGGTCTATACTAACCAGCCCCAAACCCATTGCTCTGTAGCTCAGGATTTGGATAAACTGTTTAGCACACTAGCAAGTTTAGCAGTTCAGGTCAGCACTGTAGCCTCTGGTCCACCAACATTACATTATTCCTAGTCACGGGTAAGTAAGCAGGTGATGTGAGGCATTTTCATAAGCTGTATTGTCGGTATATCAGCCACCTACGGATAGTAACATTGAAGTGAAACTTTTCCATATTAGGCAGAGTAGTATAATCAGTTACAGTATATATAACAGTATAATCAATTATATATTCAACATTCTCAAAAATATAAAAAAAATATTTTCAACAGTGCGTGGAGAGCTTCACCATTTTCTTCAACCACTTCCAATTCCTTCGTTGGTTCTGAAAAGTGGTGCTTACATTAGCCACAAATGTCTGTGATTTGGCTGTGTCTTTTTTGTCCAGGTCTCACTCTATCAGTGGATTCTGTGATGATCCTCTGCCTCCAAGAATCAACCAATCTGAAACAGGCAGTGCTCGCTTCGTCAAGACTCCCGACACAGCCTGTGGGGCTGTGGGCGTCTTCACCTATGACATCTATGATAAATCCAAAAATCAGAGCATCGGAAAAATAGCTGTGATGTTCTCTAATCCGCATGACTTTGGTTCCTACTCTAACTGGTACGCAGTGGGAGTGTTCAGCATGAAAAAGCCCTGTGACTATGAGCTGTATAACGAGATGTATTACGGGAGTCAGACGACATTTGTCAGGGGTCTAGCCTCTAGTGGCAGTCTCACTTACAGGAGCTCCTCAGTGACCATTACTGCCAATATGTCGGATAGCTACAAGCCTGTCCTCAAGATCAATGTCTACAACAACTGACACCAGGGGTGCATTGAAATTCTAGCATCAATGCAGTGTTGAAACACCTATGGCGGTAACAATAATTTCAGAGCAAATTAATTAAATGTATAGATGAAAATTAGCTATGGTGCTAACTCCAGCATATTTACATTGTGTACTTGTACTGATGCCCATCAATATGCACCGTCCCTATCTAAATAAACAATTAAAATAAATAACAAATACATTTGAATTCAGTACCAAACAAATAAATCCAATTTGAAATTATGCTGTTCAGATTCAGTTTTTCACTGCAATGAACCATTAGAGCCTATAGGCTATTTTCAGTGTAATTTTACTTTTACCTTTAATTTTAAGCTCTTATCTTAGTAATTGTGATGGCCATCTATATGCTGTATCTTGGGGGTTTTTTTTCAGGACAGTCTGGGCTAACCATATATGGGAAAGTATAATGTGATGATATTTGCATATGTCTTATGTCAGCCTTTATATCAAGAAAAAATAATTGGTGTGATTATTTTTTTTTTTCAAGTTATTGCATTCATTTCACCAGGAAGCATGCTGAAATCTTGTCACGGAACCATTGGATGAAGAATGTTATACTCGTCTGCATTTGTGACCTGAAGCAGGGCCGGAGTGGGTCCACTTTTCAGCCCGGGACTCTCAAGACTGACCCACTTTTTCCATGGTGGTGGAAATTGGATAAATGAAGCAACATTTGTTATTAATGCTATGGTTCAACAAATAATATAAAGGTTAAATAATAATTCACTTAAGCTGAGAAGTTAACAAAACAGATTCTACTATTCCACAAGGATAGGTTGATAAATTAACAAAAGCAGAAAGAAAGAAATAAAGCATTTGAAATGTATTCCACCCTTCCACAAAGAGGCATATTGAACTAGTTTACAGTTCAAGTACAATGTACAGTTACATTGTGAATAGCACCAACAGCATCTACAACATAGCCGCCAAAGCAGTGCACTGGTTTCAGCCACTTTATCTATGACTGTATCGTTTCTTGATAACATGAGGATTTCCTTCTCTGTGCACATTAACATGAAAGCCTGACTCAATAAGCTTTGTAGCCTATTCTTTACAAATTTTAAGTTTGAGAAGCTTCTCTCATATGCAACCTGCGTGATGGACAAAGTCAACCAAAATGCTTATATGCTAACCCAACGACATGATAAGCATCTGTGAGGAGGTTACTGTGAGAGTATTAAAGGGACACAAATGGCACAGCTTTTGCAGGAGGAACAGGTCCTGCTTTCAAGCTCCATCTCTGGTTCTTCCATATATGGCAGTCTGCCACTGTCCTTCTGACCTTCTTTTGTCACCTCACTACATGTCCTGACAGAATAACCTTCAAGAGAGGAATTTTTCAGTCTTGCACTGGTGTGCCAGTCTAGACAGCTCAGTTTGTAATGTGCTAACATTAGCTCTGTCATCAAACCTAAGCAGACATTTGCTGATTTCCTGGAGTGCTGAGTTAGGGACCCCATTTGTATCTGTATTTCAGGAAAGTTTTTAGGGTCAAGACAAGCAAAATCTGAGGCAAGTTTTGCATTTGCATATGCAACCTGCCACAGTGTCCAGAATAACATTATGGACTTTCGCTTCAAAGGCACATGAGCGTAGGTTTGGTTTGAAATGTGCTGGGGAGAAAGACGCATTCGGAAGTGTATTTTCAGAAGTGAAAAGTGCTGGGTACAATGACGCGCATTCATTCTTTCCCCCTTTCGCACAGGTCATGTTAATTAATAAAAATGTAGCCTATACAAAAATGTGATGATGTCCGACACGTTTTATGAAGAAGAAAGGCAAGCCTAAGTTTTCCAAAAGCATTTGACCAGGGGCATCACTAGACCTTATTCACTGGGGCACGTGCCTTAGTAAGTCTCCAGTGCCCCAGTAAAATTCTAGCGCTGCTCTCGCTGGAAACGGCATTCATAAGCGCATCTCGTGCCTGCTTTAGTCATGACTCGAGCCGGTCACTTACCAGCCAATAAATATAGGCCATAATAGCCAATCAGGAAATAGCACCTCTGTAGCTGGGTAAGATTGAACGCAACCACCAGTGAAAATCGTTCACATGATTCTTCCGAGTGTTTCATTGTACACACAGTGACGGACTGGACGGTCTGGCATTTGGGCAGATGCCAGAAGGGCTGCGGCCTCTCGTGGGCCGTCTGGGCTGGCCAACCACGGGGCGGCATACTTGTCAGGTTCGCGCGGCCCCTTCATTGCAAGGCCGGTTCCACATTATCTCTTGGCCCACTATCAAGCATCAATAGTGTTAAATGGCTTCAAATCAGCCATTTATTTCTAACTCTCTCTTCCTTCCTATGCAATGGGAAACTGATCAGTATTTATACCATATATGATCCTCTATACTACAGTCATGGTGACCCTCAATATTTACATCAGTCTACATTCTTTTGCAGCCTTATTCAATCAAATGTTTAAAAAGTGCATTGTTTGAAATTGAAATACAATAAATATGCCTGTATCTTTTATTTTATTATTGGTTTACAAAAGTTATATAAAGCAATGACTCCTGGGAATTTCAAAACCGAATGCGTCTACTTCCTTCAGCATGGGGAATTGTATGTCGATCTAGCATGCTTTGATCCTCGGAATTGTCCCCTTATAAAAGCTAATAAACTGCCCCCAAATGCACTTCGAAACATAAGTGAATGTCTGCTTAAATTTAGTGAAGATGCTACGGTCAAAATCTACAGTCGGAATTGACAACTCGACTTTGTTGATTGTCATTGTCAGACTTTGATGATGCTGCGGAGATAGAGGAAGATACAGAAATAAACCTGGTGAGCAAGAAATGTGCTACCTGCAAGAATTGTGCAATCTGTTGCTATTTCCTTCTCCAGCAGTTAAACCTCTTTACCTGTGCCTACAACAATATATGGTTAGCATATAAATTCCTACTAACATTGCCATGTACTCAAGTGGCATGCGAACAGAGTTTTTCCACTCTTAAATTCATCAAGAATTGCCTAAGGACACGATTGTCACAGGATAATTTGGAGGCCTTTATGCTGATGGCGACAGAGAAATAGGTTGTAATGAACTTGGATGCTGATGACGTGATAGACAGTGTTGCGGAGAAGAGCAAGCTCCTTCGCACCTTGTTAACTGCATGACGTTAATTAAGACACGTTTGTGGAGCGGCTGCTCTGATTATCTATTCTAGGCTATTCTTTTTTCATTTTCATATTGCATTCATTTTTTTGGAGTTGTGCCAGTTGTGCATGTTCTTGGTTCAGTCTTTATGTTTATTAAAGTTAGAGTTCATCACCAATGGCATGCATGTGAAGTTATATCTGTGTGTTGCGGGCACGTGCACGCGTGTGCGCGTCCCCGTGTGGGCCGCTGGTTGGTGAAAATGCCAGGGCCGTTTTTTAATCCCAGTCCGTCAATACAGAGTGGAAACCGCTGGTGCTTGTCACATCACTTTGAGCACAGAGTTAAGTCGTCCCCTGTTTTAATGTTACAACAAATTCACAACTTGTTTGACAGAAAAAATGACAAGTTGATCACTGTTAGAGAATGTTGTCCACATAATTAGCATCTGTTTTTCAATGCTTTTTCAAAGCGTCATAGTAGTAGCCTGGCTAACGTCAGACCACAAATCTCATTAACTCATTGAATGCCAAGCTGTTTTCAGGAGCTTTGTCCTAGAGTGCCAGCAATCTAGACCATTGTTGATGATTTTTGTTCAGCCACAGCATATTCTGTGTTATAGCTATGGACACATACAATGGCTCGTTTAAAAGGTGAGACTTTAAGCTCTCGGTGGGTGCAAACCGTGTATTTCTACACGCCTCTGTTCTTGAGAAATCCCAAGCTAAACAGTGGCTAGTTTTCATCAAAATCGTTTTTTTCTAGAAATGGAGATATAACGTCTTTCATGAAATATGAAGTGTTGCTACTTACTTGTGTAAACTTTCCGGGAAGTGATCAGCGAGACCTGGTGAGACTGCCACCAGATAGACCCACGAAAATGGCCTGGTTTTGACCTGACATGCATGCGTCACTGATTCGACCCAAAGCGGCAACCGAGTTATGATAAAATGTCCAGAATGTGCGTTTTCATGAGTTTTCGATCGTCATATATTTAATTTCCATTAATCACAGAGTGTCCAAAATCACATATAAGGTGTGTTAGAGTGTCTAGTTTCGTAATTTAAAAAAAGAGCTAAAAACTTAATATTACGTTTTTGGCACTCAACGCATGGGAAGGAAAAACGTAATATTACGTTTTTGGCACTAAATGAGTTAAGATGGGGTCTGGGAACTAGATATTCATTTTCTCGTATTTGAAACGTGGTTTACGAATGCCCAGAGCCGTTTATTTGCCACTCCGAATGTCTATCAAATCCGTCTGTACATAGCTCATAACGGCTTCGGTGTGTCGTCATCGTCTTGCTGCCCTCCCTCGGTTCAGTGATTGGTTCCTTCGTTGAGGTAAAAACGAAGTCCATAGAATCCAGGCTGCCTAGCAGCGTGAATAAAATAGTGCACGTAATGGCCTCCTTACACCAAAGAACTTTGACAAGATTTGGGAAAGATTCTTGAAAGATTGGAGTCTTTTGAGTAAAGCTTGAATGGGGGCAGGGCCGGAGTGGGGCCACTTTTCAGCCCGGGAGTTTCAGGCCCAAGACCGGCCCACTTTTTTAGTGGCGGTGGAAATTTGATAAATAAGGCAACATTTCAGCTCTTACTATCCTGTATAGTTTTTATTATACACAGTAAATTCACCAGTGTCAAATATGCAGTGTAAAAGTACATTTACTCTTTCCGAGCAATTACAACAACACATAGTGTAAGATACTTTACAGTGTCAGTGAAAAATCACTTAGTTGAAAGATGTAGTGTCAGAAGTGCTCTGGAGAGCTCCGCCTACTTTTTTCTCAGTTTTCAAATGAAGCAGAAGTTTTCCAGCGCCATTTTTTCCACCTGCAAGGATTTCGGTAAGTGTCTCCTAATCACATATTAAACGAAAAATTCACGTTATTTGAATAGAAGTCGCATGATATAATGACTTTGGATTAATGTTAATCTTATACTCCGGCTTTGTCTTTGGTCTTAAAATAACAGATTTTGAAGTGCTTAACGTTACCAATGCGACTTGATGGCTAACATTTGTTGAACGGTGCAACAGTCCACCACAGGAAAATTATCTAGAAGAGCTAATGTAAGATTATATGTGTTATGTTACATCACATGTAGCGACAAGTTAATGCAGCCTAATTTAATAGTCCTTCAATAAATCCCCCATGTTGTAATGTAATGTTGTAATATGAGGCAAGCTAGTTGCTAACTAGACAATGTTAGCATTAACGGTAGAGATAACGTGTAACGTTAGAGGGGTGATCAGATCCTGTTTGTTAACATTCATGGTTTAGCAAAGGCTGCACATGAAGGGAGTTAGTTAAAATAGCAAACGTTAGCTGTATTTTAAACTAAAAGCCCGGGCTGTCACGTAAGTTTAATGTTGAAGTAGTGTGACATTAGGCAAACTACGTCTTATTAGACCAAGCCAGTCGAGGTAATCATAACCTTGTGATCAAGGGCGTCAGTTTGTTTTTAGAAGTGGTGGGGACAATAACCATAAGCTTGAGTGTGGTTTGAAAAGTTCTGGGTACCCTTATGTAAGCTATTCATCCATTCAACGCTGCATTACAGTATGCTCTAGTGTTGCGGGGGTTAAGGTTTTTAACATCCGCACCCACCCGACCCGTCAGGAGAGACGATCCGCACCCACCCGACCCGATGCGCTGACTAACTACCCGAACCAACAAAAAAAACAACAACAATGTGCCTTTAGCCTAGGCTATCCTTTGTAGTTCATATTGAGGTAGGGACAAAGTTTCTTATTAACTAAACACTGAAACAAGAAGAATTTGCACTGTAGGCTATATGCTTCAACAAAGAGTTATTGCTCTAGGCTTGGCTCGCTAGCATGTTGGATTAATTGAATCTGAATCTAGCTTCATGGACATAGGCTAGGCCTAGGCTACTAAATAAATAAACAAACTGAAAGATCCTTAATTCGTTATTGATGTATTTAAAGGTACAAATCAAGTAATAGGCTACATCATGTAGCCTAACATGAACTCTCTTTCTCTCCCCGCAGACAAACACTGTGTGGGAGTGTTTTTCCCCCTATATTTGCAGGATCGACAGACACAGAGGAGGTATCAAGTCAGAACTGCAAAAGACACAGCGGCCGAGCCAGAGGTGGCCTACCCAGTCGGACACACAACCGGACACACAGCAGAGCAGTTCCAGGATTTCGGCATCCACGCAAAAGCTATATTCCGGGTGGCAGATTTGGTCTGCACCCGGCAATGTGAGTAGCTCCTTTTTTTGCTTCGAACAACAACGTGTATTAGCAGTGGTAGTTTGCTCCGTACTGCCAAAAGTCTCCTTTGTTTCAGCTGAGCGATTACATCGCTGCTGGTGGTCGGGTGGAGAACTGAGTAGCCTACGATCTGTGGAGGACTTACGGGAAGGTACCGAGCGATTGGAACATTTGTGGGTTGCCGTGCGGATGACTGCTTGGCTAGGCTAGGCCGGAGAACACTGAAGCTACTAACTCGCCTGCTGCTTGCTTGCTCATTTGTTTACTGCTGTGCTGTGCTGTGCTGTGCTGTGCTGTGCTGACTGGGGACTGCTGTGGGGCGTCTGGCGCTGCTGGTGGCGGTATTACTGGCTGTAGTCTCTTGTTTTATTACAGTGTTGTATTGATGTGCATTTTAACTGTGGATCCAATGTGATTGACTTTGTGTTTATTTATATTTAATTTAATAAATTTGTAATATGAGTCTGAGCCCCTTTGCCTCCCTGATTGATTGCACTGCCTACTGCTGTTTATCTACTGCTGTTTATAAAGTACTTAGGACAAAACCTATATTGCTGTCTGGTCACGGGCAGCCTTAAGGCTACTACTAGTCTGGTGACATACAGATCTTAAGAACTATTTCATTGTCTCTTTGGCATTTCACACACAAATCAGCCAAGGTTGTTGCCTACTACTAAAGCAGGTATTGGGACAGTCAAGCACAAAAATGGATCACTTTGTGATAAAATCATCAAATGTGGTATGAAAACTCACAAAGGGGGTCTGATCAGATTTAGAATCATAGTCGCCTCGGATTTGGCCCCAGCCAATTTTTAAAAATGGCCAACAAATATGGGTTTTGTTAAGTGAAAAAGGGATTGAAAGCAGAAACTAATACATTTACATATTTGACCATAAATCTTTGTCATTGTTCACACACATTGTTCACACATTATTTAAATATTATGTATATATTTAAATGATTAAAAATAACAAATGTAATGTAACAATTTGGCCCCTGCAATACCAAATAGCACTGGATGTAAGTGTGTAACATGTAAATGTTCATGTAGTGTGATCAGAATTTGTGTTGTCAGAATTAAAGGGACACCAGGCAAGCCTGATGCTTTTTATCTACGAAACTCCCCCTTCGCTCGGTCTGAAGCTCTTTTCCTTTTCTTTGCATCTTCCGTCAAGGGTTTTCGCTGCTTTTTCGCCGGCTCTGCCATTATACACACGTTTGCAACAATTGCTAGCGTTTAGTTAGCCTGCCTCTGTGCTGTGGATGCAGGATGTAATTGATCCTGCTTCAGTCGGCGGGTAGGATACACTGAACTTGCAAGCGGTATATTCTTCCTACAGGCAGTAGGGGCGGACGAGAGTCTTCATTCGCCCTGTAACGAGTCATTTAACCATATACCGATTTACGAAGATGAGCAATTAACCCGAAAACGTTGCCTGGTGTCCCTTTAAGAATAATTCAAGAATTTACATTTAGTCATTTAGCTGACTTTTATCCAACACTTTCAATGAAGTATCTTGAAGCTCCAGTATGTGAGAAACTTGATATGCCTAAATATCTTTAACCTCAAGTATGCAGCTACTGTAATAAGGAAATAGAATAGCTACAGTATTTAGACAAGGTGTACTTCTCCCCACTGTGGAATGTAGAAAGGGATGCTACAAGGGCAGGAAAACAAACACCCCCAAAGATTTACCATCTGTTGATCGTTGTGGAACATTGTGGTTCATTGACCTATATTTGTGTTAATTATTGGCATAGAGGCAATAGGACTGGTTGCCGTTGTCAGTGCCCTTTGCTCTGTGAACTTGCTCATCACTGCAATACCGTGGACCATTGATAATAAACAATTAATTGTAGTAGTATCTAGGCCTACTGTTTATTTTTTTCTCACTCACTACATTAACATGTGCTCTTACACAATATGTTTTCACACATCTCTGAGAACAGTCAGAGCAGTTTCATTTCTCTATTGTTGAAATTGTTGAAATTTTGAGTTTCGGGCATGAAGAATCACAACAATCTTGTTTGTGCTGTTTTTAATCATTCGGCTAGGCCCAAGTTTCACTTGACATTTCAGTTGGACTGCCTGAAGCTATTTGGATACAGAGCCAAGACTATCATAAGTCTTTGGGGAAAAAAGGCCTATCGCTAAGCCCTGTCCATCAAACTCAGATTAGCCAATAACAGCTGCATGCAGACATCTTCAGTCTTTTTATTTGCCTCATTCACGTAGTGGCCATGTGTACACCAAAAGGAGGCCATGGGGTGCACTGACTATCATTAATGTGTTCTCAGAAATTACTGGCAGATGCATATAACACAACAATGAAATGGTTTGCGTACCCCATAGCCTAGTTTTTGGTTCACAATGGCCGCTGCGTGTATAATGTGAATAGAGATGATTATATAGAGATGTAAATTGAAAATAATGGCAAAACAATATGCAGACTGAAATTAAGAGAGTTTCAGGAAAACGACCAAGTCCGAGTGAAAAATTTCAGGGGAGGAGAAGAGAAATGGACTGCCGCTACTGTCATAAAGCGCTTAGGTCCTGTGACATACCGTGTCTGGGAACGAAACAGACAACGATCCGTTCATGTCGACCTCATGCTGTGGAGAAGAGGAGAACTTGAGGAACTGGAGCCATGCACACTGTTTGAGGACCAAGACCTTACCCCAGTGGTTCCGCCAGCGCCTGACCCAGTATCATGTCTGGTCTATTATTAGGCCTACCTCTTTTCAATCCATTATTATTAGATATTTTTTTTGTAAAGAAATAGGCCTACATCTATCCCTTATGTTATGCCAACATATTTAATTCACCTGCATATAGGCTACAGTAGCCTAGATAGAGGATTATTGACATCTGCTGTTGTCAGTGTGCAGGCTATCCCTTAAAGGCAGTTTAAAGGGATAACCAAAGTGCAGTTTCCTACCCAAATCTAGAAAGTTGCTAGGTCGTCAATAGTCCAAAGAAGGCCCCTCAGACAATGGCAGAAGTGTTCGTCATGTTATATTTTTTACAATCTATGGTTATGAGTTGATGTGCCATCAAAATGTTTTTGGAGACGTAATGTTAAGGTCGAATAACTCTGTCACTTTAGCTGATGAGCTCTCACCCCTCGCTGCCGTTCGATGCTTTGCCCATGAATGAAACATGAATGAAAGAGAGATCAATGCAAATTCGCTGTAAACACGTTTGAGGCTAGAATAAACAAAATCCCGGACGACTTTGAATTAAATATGTTGGCATAACATAAGGGATAGATGTAGGCCTATTTCTTTACAAAAAAAATATCTAATAATAATGGATTGAAAAGAGGTAGGCCTAATAATAGACCAGACATGATTGAATAGATATACGAAAATGGACAACATATCCACATCAGTCCCCATCAACACAACTGTTTTCACAGGTCAGGATTATTAAGCTCCAAAACAGATTGTTCAAAATTATAGAGCTAGGCTACTGTAAAAGATTCAGTTTGTATTTTCAGAAACACCTTGGATCAAATTTAGAGATATGCAACATTAAAGATGGGTTGCCATCCAAATATATCTTGCGTGTATAGAGCTCGCTTTTATTGTGATTATTGTTTTTGCACATTGAAAACTTTCAAGTGTTCAAAATAGTCTTTTGAGGCAGTGTTTTTCTGTTAGTGTTGGGCCGGCCAATCAAGCTCATTATCATACATAGTCACCATGTCTGTTGACCCCCCCCACTGAAGTGTCCTCTTTTTCACAAACCCAAATCTGGTCACCCTAACAGCCTATTTGTTACCGTTTCATCGTGGTTTTTGCTGAGAAACAAATAGTTTGCAACAACACACGCTGAACTTGAATCAAACATTCTTTAGAACACAGCTGATCAACCATCTGCTTTCACTTTTTTTTCAGTAGTTGCGGAGTGAAAGACGTGAATTAGAAGCACAAAACCCATTTTCTTTGACAGCGGTCTGTTATCGAGAATTATCAGACCTCCAAACGTTGGGATGGCCCATTCAAGTGAATGGATCATCTGCAGCATTATAAATTAGTGTTATTAGTGTTAGCTGTTAAAGTTACCCCCCCCGCTTTGAAAAACACATTTCTGACGCAGGTGCCTATCTTGCTATTGGCCTTTGTTAAAGACATATTTGCATATTTGATTTTATTATGTTTGGGATCATTTCAAAGAGGACAATCTGGGCTTTCATTCAAGTCCTTTTGTGAAGACTTTTTTGTTCCCAGTGATGAAGACTCATAGGTAGCCTATATGTAATTTTATCAACGAATATAAAGCATCTTTTCTACGTTCTATTTATGCTTGTTGGACATTTTTAATTTTTGGAAGAGGATGCTGCACATGACATGTTCCCAGTGATGAAGACTCATAGGTAGCCTATATGTAATTTTATCAACGAATATAAAGCATCTTTTCTACGTTCTATTTATGCTTGTTGGACATTTTTAATTTTTGGAAGAGGATGCTGCACATGACATGTTCCCAGTGATGAAGACTCATAGGTAGCCTATATGTAATTTTATCAACGAATATAAAGCATCTTTTCTACGTTCTATTTATGCTTGTTGGACATTTTTTTTTTTTGGAAGAGGAATAAAATGCTTCAGATGAAATAATTGGAGGTGAATTGTTTGGTGGACCCCCCTGCAGTACCTCCGTGGACCCCCTATGGGTCGCAGACCCCAGGTTGAGTATCACTCGTGTAGGCTATGTCTATGTAGGCTATGCCCACCAAATCTGCCTCTTGGATGCTAGTTCAGTTAGTCCATAAAAAACACTGTATGGAAATCAGTGCTGCCACCTACTGTGCTGGAGTGTCACACACATAACTACCTTAGATGATATAGTCAAATAAAGTTTACCTGATTTGTTTAGATTCAGTTGACACTGAGTGCATTTACATTATGTTTATGTGTTTTGCATAAATACATGTTTTACTTAATGCATTTCAGTTACAAAACTGTTTCTTAATGTTTATTAGGACCAAGAATCTTTTTTTGAGTGTAGGGACAAGTTGTCCTGACTCTATGAATGCAAATAGCAAATTAATGAGTGTAAATATATTTATTTAATTTAAGACAACACTAAACATGTTCCATGATTGAGTACTGAGTGGAAGATGAGCATAAAGTAGGTTTTAATTGTTTTGAATTACAGTAAACCATAATCTGAGCAATGCTTAAAATCATGAAACATGCATGTAGCCAAAGTCCTTTTAGGCAAGTCCCTCCACTCGGCGGCCATATTGCAACGCTTTTTGGGCACTCATCGGGCATCCTATTCGGCAGAAATGCTTAACGACACCAATCTTGCTCCAATGGCGAGTTGACAACACATGATTGGCACGATGTCTTCACAACACACCATATGATTGGCTCAATGTATTCACATGTCGACGTTTTGCCTAGGAAGGGGTGTGATATGTGTAGACAACGACCATATTGGCGTTACAAACTAGCCCCATGCATTTCTATGGAGGATTTTTTGAGTGCTGTGTCTCCTCATTAGAAAGTCTCTGATGTAGCCAGCCAGGGAGAGTACAATAAGTACATAGCGCCTGTAGAGGGCAGTGCTGTCACAGACGTTCAATTCAGTTAACTCTCTTGACCTTCAGAAACCCAGTATATCTTTCAATATATGTCCATATATGTCAGAGACACATAGCATCAAAAACAAAAGTCAATAAATAAATGCATAATTTAAGATCAATAAAAATGTAGAATTTAGAAATGTGAAGGTACAGTAATATATAAATGTTGAAATATAAAACAATATATTAGCTTAAAATAGTCATAAATATTAACACAATGATTATTTAAAATGGTTACTCTGTATTCAGTATAATCATACCAGAAGGGATGACAGACTTGGAATGGATAGCAGAAGGGATGAAAGCCTGATGATTTGATTTTCTAAGAGGTGCATTACACCGCTGGCCCATGTTCCACCCGGATTCCAATATCTCCAAATGGCCTTTACATTACTCTTATAATGATCTCATTACATTAATGTACTCATTACATAACTGTCTTGTCCGTCACAGACGTCCTACTTAACCGGCAAATAAATGAAAGGGTTAAGAGACTTAAGGTGGTTAGATCAGTTAAAAAGAAGGCACACTGCCTCTTACACCACTTCCTCTTTGTGTGTGTGTGTGTGTGTGTGGGAGGGGGGCTATAAGACTGAACTGAGGTGGTTGAGGGAGCTGTGTCGCTAGTTTAGTACACCATAGTGGAGACAAAGGTCCAGCTAATGTAAATCAGGACAAAGGGGTCCTCTGGTCCGGGCTGGGCCCACTGAAGATGTGCAGTAAATACATATGAGTCTGTGAACATGTAATAGGCAGAGGCTGTGCTGTGACAAAATTGATCAAAAACATCATGCGTCTGAGGTCAATTACCAACTGAGTATTTGAGGGGAAAGGCTGAGCTGCAAAGAGGTGTTTAAACTGAAAGACAGAAACGGAACAGATGAGAACGGCTGCTGCTTATAGGTTTCACAGGAGGTGAACTTGTGAGACTGTCCTGTTCAGCTAACCAAAAGACAGAGCTGTGCACTTTTTACAGACACAGGTGTGAAGTGAAAGCGTTAGAAAAATAAGCCAAGCAGTAGACATCGTAAACAGTAGACACTGTTAACAGCCACCCGATTAAGATAATGGACATTGCTGTACCAAAGTCCTGCAGTACTCCAGACCCCTCTGAAAAGAACATATTTCAAAAAGTTCAATTGAATTAAAAAATGTCTCTCCTCAAGGCTTTTTCAATGCTTATCTGTACCCTAATGTTGGTGCAGAAATGTTTATCTGTGTCTGATGCACATCCTTGTTTACTGTTGGATACAGGATAATCCCCTCCCATTTTGTTATTTCTCCTGGAAAACTCCCGTAATTTGCATAACCATCAAACTTAATTTTAAAATCACTGATCCGTTCATTTTTTCTGTTAGTCTGACATTTCTCAGTTTGCCAGATGTATGTGTATGAAATACACCCTACACATACACAATCACACTTTCAACTTAAACCTTTGTGTCATAAAACCTGTCAACCCAAAACCCAAATAAGGAACCAGGTGCACAATGCGCAGCCACAGAGTTTCGCAAGTAAATTTTGTGATTAACACATCACCCCCCCCCCCCCCCTTTTTTTTTCATATGCAGGACAGCTCAATGTGCTTTGCAGTCTCAAGCTTGGCATGGGGTACTTTCCATAAGATCATCTCTCAGTGCAAATCAAACAAGCTATTAGGCTAACTGAAATAAAACCATGCCAATCTCTAGGTATGGTGAAGGATATGTGATGATGTGGGGCTATTTTAATTCCAGGGAAGGCCAAGGGAACTTTATCAAGATGCATAGTATCCTGGATCCATGAAATAACTGGCCTTTAAAAATAAAAATCTGCCTGCCCTTATGGGAATTTAACATAGGGGTGTGAATACTTATGACCCCTGTATTTTAAGGAAGAACATTTATTTACGATACATTATTCATTCACACAGAAAATTGGTATCCATAAAGGTTGGATATTTCCTAATTTTTTTACTTAAGGCATTAAGATCAATTTCCAAAACATGATTTTATATTCCTCTTTTTAGTCAACTTTAGCATCCATAGTAATAATACAACATATATAACTACATCCAATAGTATTAAACATTATGGAAATAGAATTGATTATGGTAAAAAGGCATTTAGATAAACACTGTTTTTACATCTAGTTCAAAGTAGCATAGAGGCTGGTAGGAGAGGTGTGGTAGGCATGATCAGCTGAGGCAATTTGTGGTGTCTGCTGCACAGTGCTGTAGATAGGGTTTGCTGCAGACTACAACACAAACACAACATCAGCAATGAGTAATTTAGACTACATGGCAATTCCACGCAAAACTGTCACATCTATAACGCCAACTAAATACCATGTGTATTGTATACACATGGTACAGTATAGTGGTATTGTATTGTGTATGTGCATTGTGTTGACGCTATGGATGTGACAGTTTTGCGTGGAATTGCCCTACAACACTCACAAACATCAGCAATGAGTAATATAGACTGCAACACTCACAAATATCAGTGATAAATATTTTAGACCACAACACACAACCATCAGCAATAGCTAATTTTTGCATAGGCTAAAGAGGTATTTTTTTAAATGCATCAACATCAGAGCTTCTTAATTAAAAACAGTTTTATGTAGTCAGAGATTTACTAATAAAATCACATATCCCAATCTGTGAAGCAGTGCATGACCACTCGTATGCATGGAAAAAATATAGGCATATGATAATTAACACCTGGCTAAGGCTTTACTAATGTGTGTGACAATCATCATAATCAGTAACTATAAGTTGTTGTGCCTTGGCATTTTGGTTTGACCTTTGGTGTGCCTTAGCCCCCAATATTTAGACAACGTCTGATTCATTGTGTTATTCTGAAAGTTGCATGAAAGTTATTCTGTTTCAGTGTGTTTGAAAGTTATTCTGTTTCCTGCACCTGAGAATAGGGGCTCTCCACGGCTGAGGCTGCCTGCACAGTGCTGTAGACAGTAGGATCTGCAGAGTGTGGAGGCAGAGGAGTCTGTACACACACAGGACACACACATACACAGTATTAGTGTGTGTTAGCACTGAGGGAGAGGTGCCAGAAATCAGGAACACAGGACACTTTAATGTAATGGCAGGAGATGGAATGACTTTCATGTCAATAACTCTTTTGCTATCAAAAGTAGGGCTAATTGTATTTTATACCTTGAGTCGAGAACAATGACATACTCTGTATGATTTACAGTTTGATTACCTGTACTGAGGCGTACTCTGATTGTATGTCAGCTTCAGCTGTAAGAACATGAACAAGGTATTCCCTTTATTTCTCTGTTTTCACATCCCAAATGAAAGTGCAAGTGATTGTTAAGCAATACCTGCTTTCTGTCGTCTCTTTATCCAGTGAACCAAAACAATGGCCGGCACAACAAGAACAAAGACACAGAGCACAATAAGCAGGATAACAGTTCCGATCTCAAACACTCTCACCGTCTGATCTGAGGGGGATATCAAATGTAGACATTGTCAATCATATGCACAGTAATTAGCCAGAGATGGCAAGAAATATTTAGACCGTGAACACATCCTACCACAGAGAGTCTTGATTTTCCTGGTAGCGTTTCTCCAGCTCACTTGATTGCTATGGTTACAGGTGATGGTGTCATCTGTCACAAAGAGGGTGAAGGTTGAGTCAGGGGAGGCTTCTTCCTCCGGCCAGCAGATATTGTTACTGCAGCTGATGTTCAGAGAGAGGTTGCGAACTCTACAGGTCAGTGTCACATTACAGAGGTCACTGCTGGACGTCTGAGACAGGATGGTCAGGACGGGAGCAGACACTGGATCGGAACAGCAAGCACACGCACAGGCACATATTTAAGTATACGTTTATATACTCTTTTGATCCCGTGAGGGAAATTTGGTCTCTGCATTTATCCCAATCTGTGAATTAGTGAAACACACTCAGCACACAGTGAGGTGAAGTACACACTAATTCCGACACAGTGAGCTGCCTGCTACAACAGCGGCGCTTGGGGAGCAGTGAGGGGTTAGTAGGTGCCTTGCTCAAGGGCACTTCAGCCGTTCCTACTCAGGGTTCGAACCGGCAACCCTCCGGTTACAAGTCCGAAGCGCTAACCAGTAGGCCACGGCTGCCCCATCTCTCAGTACTTACAGAGGCACATCCTGTTCATCAACACTCATTTAGGATATATTAGATACATATGCTGGAAGATGCAGAAAGTTTCAGTCTCACCCTGAACAAAGAGATGGAACTCGGCCTGAACTTCTGTCTCAGCACTGATCTCTCCTCTGTAGAGTCCACTGTCATTCTTATGCAGGTTCTTCAGCTCCAGAGAGAAGGTCCCTTTATTAAACACCACTCTGTCTTTATGGGTGAATACTGTAAGAGTGTCTTTGTGGGGTACATATTTCATTATTTTATGTTGGCCAAAGTGCCACTGAATGAAATCTATACTCTCCCTCTCCAGCTGCTGGTGTTGCTGGAACTCCATAGTGACAGATCCTCCAGTTTGTCTGAACACAGAAACAGGAGACCCAGCTGCGAAGGACAGAAACACTTTATTTGCTGTTTTCTGATGTGTGTGTTACGGTAAGACAAGGTTACAAATGCTAGACACATTGCTTCATGTATGGGTGGGGAGGTGGTAGCATAGTGGTTAGGGAGCTGGGCTAACTTGCAGTAGCCTAGCCTGAAAAGTTGTGAGTTCAATTTCCGGCTTTGCCGTTGTGCCTTTGTACGCGAGAGCACAATGAAATTGTCTCTGCGAGACACTCTGGCAAAGAGCAATGATGCACGTTACTTTTTCCCCTTGCATTCCGGGGAACCAGCTAAACTGATGAAGACAGCGCTGCAACGTTGGAGGACAGTACAAATTGGTCGTGTTATCCGATTGCGTCGAAGTCCGAAATCATTCAGAGTAAACATGGTCAAGGGTCTGGGCACTCACCGTTCGCAGTGCTCAGTCCGAGGGGCGGGATAATCAGTTGTCTTTCAAATTCCCTCTACATGCAATAGGACAGCGGCAGTCCCATGCGTTTCCCACCAGCGGAGCTAGTTGGCTAGTTCAAATGTTTGCCAACTTAATAAAAGCTTAACTCGTGTCACACTGTTCGCCAACAGCAACATCCATCTTATTTGTTTTCAAGTAGCAGGGAATTCAAGCCAAACCGTTGCAACTCTGCCATCAATCATTATGTTAAGCCCACCTAACGACTCTATACGCGATTTCATTGGCCTGATTAAGTTTCGACTTCTGGAGCTCACAAGCCAACGGAGAGTTGCTAGACTAGCCCTGGCTGCCGCTAGGGGCGCGTCTAGATTTCTAGGCTATTTGAGCAAGGCCTTGTAATATAATTGATATATCACTTTGGATTAAAAGTGTCTGTTAATGAATAAATTAACAGCTTCAATTAAAAAGAGTACAATGTAAGGATTGGTGCTTTCCCCCTTAGCAGTAGGTTCTCTGTGAGGCTGTCTGCTGCTTTCTGATACATCCGGCCAACAGCCTGTGTAGACCTGCTCTCCACCTGTTACCTGGATGGGATGAGGGTTTGGCTAACCTAAACAGGATCCTGAAAACTGGTGCCAGTGTTGGTGCCCCTTCAAAGTCCAGAGGAGGGCTAATCCTGTGACCTAACTGTCTACTACCACAATTCGTGGAGGTAAACCCCGTTTTTCATGTTTCCCATCTCCATCCTGTGTGCAGCTAGCCTAGAAATCTAGACGCACCCTAGCAGCAGCAAATTATATTTGCTAAATTATATTTGCTGCCAGGGCTAGTCTAGCATAGCCTGGCCTTGGCCTGTCTACGTACTTCCGGTCGATTTATTTTCCTTACAGTACTCTGTCTGGAATAGAGCTGGTAAGTCCCGCCCTTTCCGCTATCCCCGCTGGACCTCTAGATTGAAAAATCGTTAATGCAAGTGAATGTGAGAAAATAATTATTTTCTGGTCCCGTTTGAATTTTGCCATGAATGTGAACATATGTTGTCTCTGAATTTTTAATATAAATGTTCGTGTTTGGAATACATCAACGTAGGGAGCAAAAAGGGCTTATACTTATGCAATCTTTGAGCAAATGTGAATAATAGTTTAGCCTATTAACAGGAGTGTCACGAACGAAGTCACAGTGGAGTAGGATTATCCCCACTACCCGCCACTAAAATTATTAAAATGTGCTACTGTCCAACTACTATCGATGATTAAAATGTGCTACTGTCCAACTTGATCTAACTACACTGTGTAGCCTACATAATCTGTAGTTTTAATTTTAATATGTAGGCTACAGATATGTAGGCTATATTTAACATTTATTTTCTATTTGGTCTGTTATGAAATTATGCCCATTTAAACACAGCTCAGTTTTAGGAAACTTAAATACATGCATGCTTAGCATTTTGTGAAAAGAAATCATTAAGGCTACATTGACAAACTCTTAACCGTGAGCTGCCTGTATATTCTTTGATTCTAATATTTACAGATAGCGATGTAAGCACAGCTCAGTTTTAAGAAATGCAGCCGAAAGACCATGTTGAATTTTGCTATAATTTTTTTCAAAACCGGATTACTCAGGAACAGCTAACTATACACGGGAATGCATTACACCGTTGTGTTCGGTAAGGTCTGCTGTTTATTCTGATATATGGTTTGTCATGTGTTGGGTGAAGAGTGTGTAGGCCTAACTACGATATTCCACCGAGACGAATGGATGTGGAGATGGGCGCAGAGAATATTATTAAATCGTATGAAGTTATTTTTCTCGCAAACTGTTTATCACAGCAAACAGTGGCTAGCTAGCACCGTTTAAAAGCTGAGAAAAGGCTCTTTGTGTGATGAGTAGCCTACTTCTCGAGGAGTTCAACAGAGAAGAATGGGTGAATTTGGACGCACTTCATTAGTGAAGTAAAGCTGAAGCGCTGCATGCTGCGCAGGAGACTGCGGCTCACTGGTAGTTATTATAGGTAACTTCAAATCAGCGAGATTTACTCTTATAGGCTACTGCACATTACAAGATCTGTACGAGATGATCCGCAGCACTGAAGTGAGAAATGATTTATAACTCTTTGTGTAGCGCATGTGAGCGCTTTTCCCCCATTTCAACCTGAATATTGGTAGGGACATGCAAATCTACGCCCCTGGAGACACTGATGATGCTTCGATCAAAGTTTCATGTTGTGTCGAGCCTTCATGTTTGAAAAATAGCGATTTTGACGCGATTGTATCAAAAAAAGTAGTGGCCCTATAGGAATCCCATTCAAAAGGTAATTTCACCCGAAAACGACAACGCATACAAGCTTAAAAGTGGCGCGTACTTATGGAGTACTTATGCATTTACATGAAGGTTTGAATTGGGTACATTCACAAAACACTATGATGCATTTTGGCGAGAGTTAGGGACCGTTCGTTATTTATAAACGGGGCCACCGGAGGAAAATAGGGGAGGGTCATGTCTTTTTATTCTTTGTTGAGGGGAGGGTCACCTAACTTTTTTTTGTCTAGGAGGGGGGGTCACCCATCTTTTGTATTAATGAAAACAGCAAAAAATCAAAGTGGCTTTTTTGATTGTTGATTTCTGTCGCCATATAACGTTCTCTTTCATTCCATAGCTCTGTCAACATTGAACAATGAAAATAAGGGAGATTTCCCGGGTTTCTCACGCAAAATACGGAAAATGTCAACATCCCTCCCCATTAACGTTGGAAGGTTGGAGCAACAAAGTAGCCTACTTTATTCACGCCTAACAGCCTATATCCATTTGGTCAACTTTATCCAGCCCTAAAAAAGCTAAATTTAACTTTGGTTTACCTGTAGTTTACCGTGTAGCCTAGCCTAACTTTAAACAGTGTGCATGCTTATAAAGCATACTTGTGCTTCATTCATCCACACATCCAGCTCCTAACGTTTTGACTAGCATTTCTACCAATTGACCTTGTTCCTGCCCATCTCTAGCTTTGCTGAGCTCCATCCTTTCTGTTAAAATAGGCCCTATTTATTGGTAACCAGCAACAAGTGCAATTTGTTAATCGCTGTCATTCTCTCTCCAACAAAAATGTGTTACGTTCCAAGTAGCAGTGCGTAATTATGCTTCATAAAGTTGAACAAATACATTGGTCATATAAATAGCCAGTTTATGGTCTACAGTGTAGAGTTGGTAAGTTATGGTAGGCCAACTTGGAGTGAATATACAGGGGGATTTCTTTGGCTCTTAGCCTGGCAGGTGCGCACGTAGACATAGCCTACGGCCGAACACTGCAAGCGACAATGAATCGTGCTCTCACGACAACCACGTCGTTAACTTAAATAGGCCTACTGTAGGTTAACATCACTCTGAGTTCGCATTCAAGCAAGCAAAATGATGATTTGAATACATCAGTTTCTCTGGAAGGGCAAGGGTTAACAACAGGACAACACAGAGACAGGCCAGAATGCTAATGTTATGAGTATTACAGTAATATGGGATATTCCACGGGAAACTATTAAAACGGCAAGACAGCGGGGAAAAGTTAAAATGATAGGCCTAAACCCAGAAAAAGTTTTCATGTTAGGTATTTTTCGGTCCCTGTGATTATTTGTGAAATTGTGCAAACGGCCTTTTCAAGTCATTTGAGAAGGAAGGAGTGTAGCCTGCTCCCAAATTGACGCTCGTCTGAGAAATTGAGTTTTGGATAATGTTCAGCTTCGGCAGCTTTGCAATGACTGAGGAAGTCTAGAGACGAGTCCATAGCAACAAGTTCATGTGTTGAATTTGTTATTACCCAGTGTGCTTTGTTGAATGGTCTCAATGTTTTATTGTTTTATTTCATGTGAATACTTACTAGAGGAGTAACTTATTTCAAGTAGCCTAGGCTAATGCAGTTGCAGGAAGTGTGCATTTAGTTTCCATGCTTATTGTGTTTCCACAACAATGTTAGTGAATAAATCTACTGAAATGGCCACCATCTTGGTGAAGTGTGATGTGTAAGATCAGAAAGCAGAGGGTGAGTTTAGAACGATAGCTTACGTCGATGTGTTTTCATAGCGCTTTATTACGTGAGCGGAAGGTATCGACAATTGGCCGGGAAGGGTCATGTCTATTATTAAAACACTGCTGGAGGGTCGTTGAAAATTATTTTGCAGGCAGGTGAGGGTCATGCAACTTTTGATTGAAGCACTCAAAATCCCTCCGGTGACCCCGTTTATAAATTACGAACGGTCCCTTACGCAGATGAAACGTGTGATTATTTGCTGATAAGATGCACCTGTGCTTGTTATGGGCGTGCTGAAGAGAAACTTCTCTGTATAACGAAACGGCGGTTATTAGTGATTGGTTCAAACCGGTTCAAAGGAACTCCAATGATTTTAAACCTCAAACTGTGCCCTCCCACCCGAAAATAAACGTACGCCTATGGATCTAGGCCAGACTCTCTGCGAAGTCAGGTTTCCAGGCTAAGTCTAGCAACTCTCCATTGGCTTGTGAGCTCGACAAATTAAACTTCTATCAGGCCAATCAAATCGTTAGGGATGGGCAAAGCGAGGCTTTATGAAACACTGAAACGTTCGAAGCAATTGTGCCGAATTGTTCCGAAGCTTCGAAACAATTCCGACAACTCCGAGCTGTTTAGGGTGAAACAAATCTGTGAAATGCTTCATATTGGAGATGTAGTCTTTGAAGTTTGTGGCTTGCTGTGTTACCTGTGTTCAGTCTTTGTCAAAAGCTAAGCAGTCATGCCCTTGGTCAATTACTGGATGGGAGACCACATGAAGTGACAATAAAGAAATTCTTATTGCTGCCGCTAGTGTTCTCTAAATCACTTTCTTCTTATAAAAACTCTTGATTTTTGACCATTCTGAGAGTTTAGTTGAAACTGTGTGGTTAATGATGAAGTAAGAAAACATAAACAGGATCTGAACTACGATCTGAAACAATACCTTAAATCAAACGAGGATCGAACCACATTTGAGCAGCCTGGGCTAGGCCTACCGTGCAAAAAAACTCCCTCACTAACCACTACACCATCATGGTTATTGCTTAAGAAAAGTCTACACTGTTAATTGAATGCGCGGACACGCCTGCCGACACCGGTGAAATGCACCGAAGGTTCACTTAACTTTGGTCACATGACATGGGGATTTTGAACAATGTTTCGAAGTAGTGGTCACATGACATGGCTGTTTTGAACCACGTTTCGAAGCAGTGTTTCGAAACACTTCTGCTTCGAAGCCTCGACACTGATTCGAGACATCGGTTTCGAAAGTCACACCCATACAAATCGTGTATAGTCATTAGGCGGGCTTAACATAATGATTGATGGCAGATTTGCAACGGTTTGGCTTGAATACCCCGCTACTTGAAAACAAATAAGATGGATGTTGCTGTTGGCGAACAGTGTGACACAAGTTAAGCTTTTATTAAGTTGGCAATAGTTTGAACTAGCCAACTAGCTCCGCTGGTGGGAAACGCATGGGACTTATAGCGCTGTCCTATTGCGTGCAGAGGGAATTTGAAAGACAACCGATTATCCCGCCCCTCGGACTGAGCACTGCGAACGGTGAGTGCCCAGACCCTACATTTTAATGTGGGTCTGGCTCGTCAGGCTAGTGTGCAGCAGTCCTCTAGCCCCAGCCACTAGGCAACCCTAACCCAACCACACCCAAACCTGTACAGCTTCTGATGGATTCAGCATTTTGCAAACATACTTTGCATTTCTCACAACTGAACAACAGACAGTAGCAGAGAGCACTGCAATAAACTGCCATCAGAAGACATAGAAGTACAACGAAGTTGGGCTAATCAATGCTACTTGACCAAGTAATCAATTTCACATTGAGAGGACAGATCAATTATGAAAAGGGTCAATTTAGGTCTCTTAAAGGTGCTCTAAGCAATGTTGGTAACGTCACTTTTGCTGACATTCAAACAAAACAGAGCGCTAGCTCGCCCCTCCCTCCTCCTCCCTCCCATGCAACTGAAACTTTCCTGAATGTGCATCTCGTCGGTGATTGGCTGGAACAGTTTGTTATGTTTCCTGGACCAGGCTGTTTTTGTTGCCGTTTTTGGAGCCTGGGCTGTCCACAGAGACCACGTTTTTTTACAGTGTATTCAGGGGACAGGCAGCTAGCGGATGGTGAGGTGATGCTTGCTGTATGTGACAAAAAATGTTTTAGCTAAGAAATCACGTAACAAAATGTGAAGTGAAATATAAATAAAATGTGAAGTGAAAAATAAATAATGTAGGCTACCTCTTGCGGCCCACCTGCAACACCTTAATGGCCCACCAGTGGACCGCGGTGCACACTCTGGGAAACACTGAACTAGACATTGATAAGTCAGATGTACGAGGAGGAGATGGGGTGGATGTGGGTTCCAAGAAGGCTTGCCGGCAAAAGTAGGCAGGATAAGGCAACTTCAATAAGGCGCCCTGAATGATCTCCACTAATATATAATAGCAAGTGATCAGCTGGTCAATCCGCAGAACTAACGCTATGCTCCATTTGTTCCACTGGTGATCATTAAAAGCATCTCTGTTTGGGCATCTCTCCCATTATCGGAGTATTATCAGTCCAGATGCCGTTAACCTTTCATTACAGAACGGATATTACATTACTGGCCTACCAACTACCAGGCTATTCTCATTTTGTTACTAGAGGTTGAAATCATGCTGCTGAACATCGCGCTTGGATTGTCTGAATACCTTACATCCTCTATGCTCTAGTATTCTATTCTAGAATAGCCCTACTTGAAAGGTTCATAGAACAGCTGAGAGAAATGGTCCAGAGGAGCTAGGATTGTTTGGTTATCCTGTCTGAATTTAGCCTAGGCTGGGTAAACCCAGCCTGATCTGCCGGCGATTTCTTTTCGCCCTGCAGCTCAGGCTGGAAACCTGTACATCTTTCTCTCCTGTTTCCCTTACAATTTTGCGGGGACCAATGACAAACTGGCTTATCCACCTGGCGCGCTATTGATGGGTTTAACACGATGACGATAGAGAAGTGACGGCAAAGTCTCTCTCACGGCCGCCAATCCAATTCCTTTTAACCTCTTGAACGCTGATCAATGAATGCTATGGAACGTCACCTATTTCCAGTCTTTTATGTGCATGTGTCACTTAATATTCATTTCTATACAAACCAAGATGGCGGATCCCTAAAGAGACGCAAGCACCCACCCCATACGTGTATCTAAATTAGCTATGTACCAAAAACAACATTTTACCGTGACTCGAAGAGCTGTAAACAGTGTTGTAATGTTGCGTGTGTAAATCCTCTTGGACCTCCAGTGGAATTTTGATTTCACAATGAGAATTCTCTAGCCTGGAAAATCCAGACCCTGGTAATCTAGAAAAATTAAGGGTCTGGCCACGAATGATGAAAATGGCCCAACGGCACCAAGCATGCATTTGAAAATCTCACTGCACACAATTGGATAACACTACGGCCAATGTTTACTGACTGATTTCGGACTTCGACGCAATTGGATAACACTACGACCAATGTTTACTGACTGATTAATTGCAGCGCTGTCGTCATCTGTTTAGCTCGCTTCTGGCCCACCTATATCAGATACACCGATGTGATTGGTTCCTCGCGATGCAAGGGGTAAAAGTAACATGCATCATTACTCATTGCCAGAATGTCTCGCAGAGACAATGCAAATTGTGCTCTCGCGAGAACTCTGGATTTCCAGGGTAAGAATTCTCGGTCTAACCGCTGATGTGCCGAGTGAGTGGGCGGAAATAAGGCACCCACTAGCCCAGCATCAAACTCCGAGCACGGTAAACAAAATCGGATTTTTAAGGCAGTAAATGCTCCCGTTAAGAATCAAACCAGATTTTGTTGAAATCTACACACCTATGGCTACTGAAAAATGTTAGGTTAATTTACCAAATGTTATTTTGAAGTATTAAAAAAACTTTTCTTTTCTATTTCTTTCTTTTAGAATTTTTGAACGAAAGGGGCGGAAATTGGTACTTTTACAAACCACCAACATGTTTGTTGACAAGTTTCCTGCCTGAAGTTTTTGCGTCGCTCTGCAAACGTCACCCAGATCGTTGGTCTGATTGGTGAATCACTATCCAATTGTGTACAGAGTCATTTGAACTTTGCCTGTTGATCACGCCTCCTGTGCAGTAGAAAATACATAGCAGACTGCCCAGACCAATGTTCAATCTTAAAAGTTTAAGATTGTCAAGGTAAAGTCTAAATTTAGCCTTGACTTGGTTTCACAAAAGAGAAGGTACACAAGTTACCATGGGAATTTATTCTGTGCAGTGCACTTAGCCTGGTCCGGACCAGGCTAACAGCCAGCCTTAGTTAGTTCTAATGTTTATCGCTACGTGTTTTGGATCAGTGTCAACAAGTACTTGTCTTAAATATCTTTATAAAACAGACTTGCTGTGAACTGCAAAACGAATTGCATATAGTGTAGCCTTCAAAAATATGCTGCCCGTTGTTCCACTTGGCTGTCAAGTGTTTCAACGTATGCATGGTACAAATCGGGCAGGGAAGTTATTACCTTTTCAACTGCATAATTATGCACAGAACGGATCGGGTAGGCGGTATGAATCGGATACTGACAATGCCTACTCTCACTTTTTTACAGAAATAGCCCTGTTACCCCATTCAAAAAAGAAAAAAAAATGCATTGTTATAACTGTCATTGCATTGTTATAACTTGTCATTTCTGCCTGTTGAGCGTATTGCTGGGAGTTGTGTGGTTAACACATCCACTGTTTAAGCAAGACCAAAGGCCACAGTCATGCCAGCATGACAGTTCACTCCCCCTGCTACCCTGATTTGCATTTGTATAGCTCACAGCATTTTCATTTACATGTTAAAGCCTCCCCTAGAATTAGGAGGAGGGGGGTCATGGGGGGGGGGGGGGGGGCAACTGCCAAGCAAGGCCCACGTCAATTTCTGACAATTCATGGTAGTTTTCGGCATTGCCTGCAAACTGCCAGTGAACAGCCATTAACCTGAACTTCCACGACAATCTACAGTGCCGCATACTGACGAAAACCACACTTTTCATGCAGTGTTAGTCTATCAAAAGCGGTTGTTGACTTTGTGTGAAAGATGCTATTTTCCATGTCTTTTTTTATTTCAACTGTGGGTTCTTTGGAGGAAAAACGAGAATGCACATGTATCCTGAATTACCGTTACACCTGGCTTGACTTAGTCGCCCAGCTCGCCCCAGTCCTACTTCTGGATTGGTGTTAATGAAACCTGTTGAGCTAGGAATACTAGGTCAGGCCTGGCTTTATCACGTATCTTTCATTCAACCTTTATTCATTCTCGGAGGTTCATTGAGGGTAGTCCTCATTTTCAGTAAAGCCAAGATTACAGTAACAATGAAATAGCAAAAGATATAGTATAATAATTGTGGTAAAAAGTATAGGCCTAGGCCTATAAATAAAATAAAATAAATAATAGGATAACCTACATAACATTATAGACTAATCTTAGATATAAGATATAAAACTATTTATTAATTCTGCCTTTGTGAAATACCCCTCTGGGATGCTAATGATCTTGGTAACTCACAGCTGCCAAAAACTGACATTCAATAAAACATAGATATAGTTTGCATTCCATCAACTTGTAATGGATATCACTTAACAGCTTCTACAGGAGACTTTATTGTAATTTTTCCACTTTTCCCACTCTTGTAACAAACATACTAAGTCCAAATGTTCCTTCCATCTGTGCCAAGATGTAATACCCTGCCTCTAAATTGTGCAACTGTACGAAAAGCATGTGCATCTATTCTTGCAGGTAACACTTTGAGGTTTCTTGTGGACTATTTAGATTGTATGTCAGGTGTTCTGATATAGACTGACTACACAAAATATGGAATAATTACAAAAAAGTCTCTATTTTTGCATTTACTTTGTTGGTTCAATGAGTGTGAGATAGACTATACATCTGTACAACTAATATTGGATAATACAACATGAAGATTCAATTTCTATGGATTCTTGTGAATATTTCAGTACCCAATATGTTGCATCTACTTATTGTGCTGCAGCTACACTGCAGCCAGAAGTCAGGGTAGCACCAAAAGCGGAGGGAGGAGGGGGAGGGGGGCATTTTGGATCAAATTTAATTGAGACATAATAAGATTAATCTGAGAATGTAAAGCACTATACACTATACCAGTGGTTTTCAAAGTGGGGGCCGCGAGGCGGTGCCAGGGGGGCCTCAGCAAGTTGGAAGGAAAAATAAAAGCAACAAATAAATACATCTGAAAAATGTAAAATATACCTATTACTATGAGGGTTGTTACAATGTCATTATAATAATTTGTCACATTATCTGAACATTATATTTTCCATGATTATGACTGGGAATAATAGTAGATAACTCTCATATAGCAGAAAGCCCCAAATGCAATTTTTACACACTGTATGCTCCATCGCGAAGTGCTTGTGGCTAAAATAATTATTAGGATTTGCTTAATGTATTTTTACATTTGCTGTAGTATTGTCGATGGGTTTAATAACACATCAAGGCGGTCCTTGGCCAGAACCTAGTAGTATTTGGGGGGCCTTGTCATGGAAAAGTTTGGGAACCCCTGCACTATACAATCACTATACATTGTCATTTTTGGATTCCCAAGAGTCAAAGCTTGGAAATGGTGTATAACATTACTATGCTACATAGCAATATGGTGCATACAATTGATTTAGAATGTTGGGGGGAGGTGTGTGTGTGTGTGTGGGGGGGGGGGGAACCGTCCAGCCGGCGGGACACTGAAGATTATGTTTAAAGAAACACTTTTAGCTTGAAGCAGCAACTCCTTAGGAGATCTTGTATGGAAAAACTACAGGGAAATATGTATGAGTTTTGCCACATAGGAACTGAGAAACATGACTGATGCAGTGACCTTTTCTCCCAGTGGCCAAGGGAAGCCATGCTTCCTCTGTATTTATCAATAGCTGACATTTGAACAAAGTCCTCTTCAGGTGTTTGTTGACAGCGATGTCAACGGACAGGAAACTGGTTTACCGACTTAAAGTAAGCCAGAACACAGAGCCCATTTACCATCAAAAACAAAATCACAAATCACTAACAAAACTTCACCAACACAACAGCCTTCAAGAGCATTTCACTGGGTTGTCTAGCATGCACCTTCCTTGATAGGCGTTTCATTGAATTAGGCCCATGACACCTCCAAAAGGCTCAACGGTGATATCTGGCATCCCAGATCCACCCCTCTCCACACTCACAATGGGCTCTTTACCAACAAATACCGCCAAACTTTTTGGACAAGAATTGCTAGCTTCTTGGTCACCTCTGTACGTGCGAAAAATTAACTCACCATTTATTTTAACAATATCATCACGCTATATCATTGGTATGAAAGAATATATTTATTATTAATTTAGGCTATCCAGTTTAACTCTAACTGTTTATGATCCAATCAGCAACATGTACACACAAAATGCAAACCCTTGATCAGGGCATCCATGTAAATATTTATATACTGTATTTGACTTGTTAGGAAATGTATACCAACATCACAGTAGCATGTGGATAGATTTCCATTTAGTCATAGAACCAATCAACACAGGGGTGTGAACTATCATGTGAGTTAATAAGTTGAGTTGGGCTCTGCTAAATATTCTCTCAAATGAGGGTTTCCCCCAAAGTTGCTGTCACCTTTATTCATGCTATTAATACATTGAATTGAATTTGCTTATGAGATCTAGGCCTCTTGGGTTTAGTGCCTTGTGTTTACAATGTTAGAAAGCAAGCTAGGTACCGCAGAGTACATCAGTATTTTACTCTATATCTGAATACACTGATACAGCAGATTAGTTAAATATTGAGAATTGATTCACCCAATCCAAGTATAACCATTCTGATTACAGAAACATACATCTTAATGTGAATCTATACTAAACACTATTTGCAGTAGACCTAGGCTATCTTATTATGTAGGCCTACTAAATATAAATTCAAGCTAAATCAGCTGTAAATTAAAGTATTTTGTCTACCTGTGTGATGAAGAAAGACCGCCTGAACCACCAAAAACCAAGGTGATCTCATGCTTCTGCACACCATAGTGCAATGCAGTAAACTACAGAAATGATCAGTCCTCAACATGAGTTCTATTTCCTTCCTGTAACATTGTGGATTCACAGATCACTAAGGTGTTGTTTCAGGGCTCATATTTATTCTGAGAAAAAGGAATAACCCATAACGAAACACAAAACACATCAAAAGTACACAAAACACATCAACACAAAAACTTCTTTAACTCTCGCCAAAATGCAACCTAGGGTCTTTTTGTGCTCGCCGCCATCTTGCCAGTCAAGAAGTGAGTTGTTTAAAACCTTACTTTTTAGTAAACTGTACATAAACATTGTTCTCAATGCTTGAGTTCATGTGTAGAGACACTGGTGATCCTTCGATCAAAGTTTGATGTTGTGTCGAGCCTTCAAAATAGTCATGCATCAAAATAGTATTGCCCCTACAACTCCAATTCAAAAGGCCATTTGACCCGAAAATGACGATATGGTCAAGCTTAAAAGTGGTGCTTCCGACGTAATTATGCTTTTAAACGAAAGTTTGACTCGGGTACATTCACAAAAAGACCCTAGATTGCATTTTGGCGAGAGTCACGCTTTAAAGGTGCTCTAAGCGATGTTGGGTAGCGTCACTTCTGTTGATGTTCAAAAACAAAACAGAGAGCTAGCTCGCTACCCCCCCCCCCCCCTCCTGTGCAGTTAAAACTCAGTGTCTGTGTGTCTGTGAACTTTAAGTACAAGTTCTACTTTTTGTCTGACGACTCCCCCCAAAACATTGGCTAAGTCTTGTTCCCCCTTCTCTCCATATATGGCAAAATCTGGTTTCACTTTGGAAATTGTTGTGAGATAAGCAATCGAGGCAGAGGCAGAAAATGTCCACACCCCCAGTTTAAGAACCACTGCACTGCACGCACTGCACTGCATATGTAATAATATTGTGACACTGATATATACTAATAACGTGACTTAGCCAAACCCGATGAAGCACCCGGTTCGGTTCCCCTGGAAATCCTGTTTAATGTACGCCATTGTATTGAAGTTTACATTCATTCATTTAGCAGACAGTCCATGGGGGTAGGTTTAGATCGGGCCATGGTGGTCAGTATTTTGAGATGACAAAATTGTTCCCACCAATATTTTAGTGAACTTCTTTGTGCTATTTGGACCGATTCCGAGGCACAGACAGTAAAAGAAATGCTGTCATTTGATTGGCTGAAACCAAATGGGAGGTTATCTGGTTAATTTGCTTTGTGGTGGCACCATAGATATATATACTCAGGGTGCGATTTGTGTAAAAAACCAGAGGGGGGGATGATTTTGAATAAGTTTGTAAACCCCCCCCCCCCCCCCCCCCCCACCCAAAAACAAATAAAAAAGGAACGAACGATTCATAGCCTAGTAATGTCATGGCTAATAATACTACCCTATATTATTTTTGCACCTTTGTAACATTTTAGTTTACCGTGGTGTATGACTTTAAACAGCGAGTGTGCTTGGTATGATGATCAGCTCCTCTAATGCAGGGTAGGGACTACGTTTTGACAAGCATGCAAATTCACCTTGTTCTTGCCCCATCTCAAATGACTCCTCTACTTTTGCTGCCTCCATCCGTTCTGTATTTGTTGTGTAAAAAAACGTTGTATATGATGGCACTGAAGTCTTAAGTTAGTGAATTGGCTAACAGTGTTAGTTGGTAACCAAGTAGCCTACACATTGCGCTACACGCTGTGTAGGCTACGTGCATTCTCTCTCCTGCTGATTTGCATTCAGTAGCCAAGTGCGTAATATTGCAAAAGTTGAAAAAATAAATGTGTTTATTGTAGCCTACAGAAAATAAATAGCCTATCATACTGTCAGTTAATTGCCTACATTGCAGTGAAGAGTTTGGAGAGTAAAGTTATAGGGCAACTTGAAGTTTATGAAAATAATTTACGAACCAGAACATAAAGACCATGAAGCTTCTATTTCTTGCAGCTGTTAAAACACCCGCTAGATAGTTTAAATACCCACCAACATTCGTTTTTGCAGTACAGATTATTTCTAAAAGTTATTTGTCTACTAGGGCCTACTGGCTGATTTATCAAATGAGTGCTTTCTCGTTCGTCCTCCGCAAACTACAGGTATTTCGGTAGAGAGCCATTGAATAAGCGATGCCAAGCCATTTCTGTAACACTTTTTGTGACATTCAGCAAATATCTCCTCATTTAATGTAAGTTCTACCAGAAAGACTCAGTAGACAGAATAGAATCAGTTAACAATTTAATTAGTAAAGGAACGGCTTGGATGCAAGCATGATAGAGTCCTGAATAGGTAACAGTCTTTGGCGTAGGCCCCCGTCTCGGATCCGTCCAGCGATGAGCGGATCTCGTCTCCTGCCGATGGATGAAGGCAGGGGCGGGGAGCCTACCCCCCACGACGAGACGGGGACCAACTGGTGGCGGTGGCTGAAGGAAGATGATGTGGTAGGCAGACCGTGCCCGATGGACGTGGACTGCTGGCAGAGGTGGCTGGAGGGGAGGTGGAGGGGACGTCAAAGTCAGCGTACTGAGAAGCAGAAGCAGTGTTAGGTGGTACATATTTAAAGAGCCCACTGAATTCCTATAGGCTAGCGCTGATTGAATGAGTGAATGATCAGATTGCAGGGCTTTCCAAAAGTAGGCAACGCCAAGATTGGCTCCGTGTAAGCATGGGAGGAGTAAGCTACACTACGAGTCTTCCTAGTAGAACTTTCGCTGAAGCTATCATTTCTACCAGAAAGACTCAGTAGACAGAATAGAATCAGTTAACAATTTAATTAGTAAAGGAACGGCTTGGATGCAAGCATGATAGAGTCCTGAATAGGTAACAGTCTTTGGCGTAGGCCCCGTCTCGGATCCGTCCAGCGATGAGCGGATCTCGTCTCCTGCCGATGGATGAAGGCAGGGGCGGGGAGCCTACCCCCAAAAGGATGAGTGATGCCCGCCAGGGCGGTGACTCAGTAATCTGGTTCTGAGAGGAGCAGAGACATTAGTATACATACAAGATGAATTAAACAGCATGACTGGGCCGGGGTGAAGACGTTGTGCCAGGACGCCGACAGAATTTTAAAGTAGCTAGGTGTTAACCATAAACCTAGGGTTGTAGTGGGGCCCGCAGCATGCTTTCGCTTTAGTGGGATTTAGAAGCTTGACGAGCTGGGCAACCAGCGTCTAGGGCAACCTAGACCAATGCGGCAGCCGGGCAACCGGCATCCAGGGCAACCTGGACCATAAGCACTTCACGATCTGGGCGCCCAGTGACTAGCAAGCTAGTACATCGTGACGAGCCAGGCCACCGGCATCCAGAGCAACCTGGACTTTAGTGCTTATGCGAGCTGGGCAACCAGCATCTAGGGCAACCTAGACCACGAGACGTGCCGGGCTACCGGCGTCCAAGGCAACCTGGACCATTAGCTGGGCAACCAGCGTCTAGGGCAACCTAGACCAACGTGACGGCCGGGCGACCGGCATCCAGGGCAACCTGGACCGAACTGGGCAACCAGCGTCTAGGGCAACCTAGACGAGCGTCACGAGCCGGGCAACCGGCGTACGACGCGACCTGAACCATGAGCTGGGCAACCAGCGTCTAGGGCAACCTAGACAGACATGACGGCCGGGCAACCGGCATCCAGGGCCACCTGGACCAAACTGGGCAACCAGCGTCTAGGGCAACCTAGACGAGCGTCATGAGCCGGGCAACCGGCGTCCAAGGCAACCTGGACAGTGAGCTGGGCAACCAGCGTCTAGGGCAACCTAGACCAATGTGACGGCAAACAGGTTAAAGCTAAAACAATTCTCCCACAATGCCAGTGCAATTAAAAACAATTTAGAAGGTAGAGCACAATAACGAAAAGTGCATCAGTGAGTGCCGGTTTTACACAGTCAAGAGTCAGTTCTAGACAGGTGATAAGTGCTGGGATTAGGAAGGCTAGTTTTAAGCCGTGCTACAAGAGGAGATATCCTCGAAAGCGCTGGCCTTCGGGAGATTTGTGAAGACGGAGGGATGACCCCCCTCCAGTATGAACTGGAAACATGATCCACACGATTGCGTGATTCCTTGAACCGGCACTGCCATCCCTGTAAGAAAGTAAATGTTAGTGTGATATGTGGAACTGCTTCTCCATTGACGAACTGCATCCCCTCAACGGAAGAGGGGAGGCATGATGCACCTGCAGGGGTTAGCAAATTAAAGATTGGGAGGAGAATGTAAAAGGAACTTGCACGTCCTCCCTGGCGCGATCACTTCGGGTGAGCATATCTGCCAAAAACAAAACAGCCAAGGCAAAATAGGAGAATGGAAATTAGAGTATACATTATTTGCAGAGGATCCTGCTAAAACGGCAACTCGAGTCAGCAATCAATGTGACTGATGGCGTGACTAGATGGGCTGAAATCACATGGACACGCAGAGACCCGTTGTGTCTAAAGAGAGTGCATGAAGGGCGCGGCGTTGGCCTGAAGGAGACTTGAGTCTGCCAGTGATGATGGACCGCTCCGTTTGACCTGCTAGAAGGAAGGAGTGGTTAGACAGGCGACATGTAGCATCGTCATCGGTAAAACAGTCAGCCAACGGCTACGTTGGTAGTCGTGATCAATGAACTTCCAGCATAGGCCACCATTTAAACCACAACTAGCGAAATGTAAAATTGCCGACATAATCATGAACAGCCGGTAACCATTAACACCAATATATGGAGTGCTGAAGCGACCCACTGGTGGGCAGTGAGCAAAGTGAGGCCTGCCAAAGAATTCCTAGGAACCCAATACACGATACGGAATCAGAAAAGACATTTTAAACATACAAAAGACGCTAGAAGGATATGTTACATACACAAATGACACAGCTTCTTAATTAAAAGCTCAACCATGTGGGCATGAGCCCACTGTGGTGTCAGCTCATGAACACTGACATAATACGGGCATTGAAAAGAAAACACCTATTATTGCCTAGATAATAGCTTGTGTGACACTGGCAATTGATGACCATGGGCCAGCGTGCCGTCATTTTGGTTCGAGCTTTGGTGTAAGACCCCCCAAAATTGAGAGCCCAGATAGCTGAGAACGTCGGGGACGTCACGGCATACCTGGGACATCACAGATCAGCGGTAGCTGAGAGTAGTTTGAGCAACGGCAAGTGCATGCAGAGAATCACCCGAGGAAGGCCGTGTAGACTTCCTACCAGAAGGTATGGGACGCAATCCCAGATGATTAAACGAATGCAACGATGAACTGGCTTCCCGCAGCCATGCACAAGGAGTGATACCTGAACCGAAGGTCCAGCAGACGAGTAGCCTAGCCTAAAGCCTATGCAGCCCAACGAGCAGCGAGGCAAATTAAGAGGCTACACAAAAAGACAATTGGTTTGACGACGCTCAACCAAGGTAGACATCGAGATAACCACAGTGAGTGTAGAACATCAATTAAACAGGTCTCAATACAGGGTTGGGTTCAACGGCAGCGTGGTGCAGGCCAGCAATTTACAGCACAAATCGCAAGGATTATAAAATCAGCAGGAATTATGTAAGGATACAAGGATACAAGGAAGTTTATTGTCACATGCATATAGTTACTGGAAGTAAGAAATGCAGTGAAATTATGTCTGGTGTCAGCCTATTTGTGCATTAATGGGGGGGGGGGGGGGTAAAAAGTGCAGTAGAAGAGGGGTTTAGTAGATTAAGTGGCAAGGGCTGCATAAAAAAGGTGGGGGAGGATTGGGATTGGGTGGGGGGCACCAACAAGGAGCACCCAAGAGCAACAGGGGCAAGGAAAAACTCCCTTACCAAGGAAGAAACCTTGGGCAGATCCACGGCTCAAGGGGCTAACCCAACTGCCAGGGGTCTTGGTGTGTGTGTTGGGGGGATGACAGGGGAGATGGGATAGTGTGCTGTGTATGTGGGGAGAGGGCAGTGTGCAATATGTGTGTTGGGGAAGCTTCCTCATGAGACAATGTGCTGTGTATTTGGGGGGGGGGGGGGGGGGGGGCAGTGTGCTGTAAGTATGTTGGGGATGTGTGTTGGAGAAGCTTCCTGATGAAATGTGCTGTGTATGTAGGGGGGGGGGGGGGGCAGGGACTTACTATTGCAAGCAGAGTACTGTATGTATGATGTATGTGAGTGATGACAGTGAAGATGTGTGTGTGGGCGGGAGGGGAGTGGAGCAGTGACTGTGTGTGTGTGTGTGTGTGTGTGTGTGGGCAGTGTGCTGTAAGTATGTTGGGGATGTGTGTTGGAGAAGCTTCCTGATGAAATAATGTGCTGTGTATGTAGGGGGGGGGGGGGCAGGGACTTACTATTGCAAGCAGAGTACTGTATGTATGATGTATGTGAGTGATGACAGTGAAGATGTGTGTGTGGGCGGGAGGGGAGTGGAGCAGTGACTGTGTGTGTGTGTGTGTGTGTGTGTAGTGTGTAGGTGGGGGCAGTGTGCTGTAAGTATGTAGAGGATGTGTGTTGGAGAAGCTTCCTGATGAAATAATGTGCTGTGTATGTAGGGGGGGGGGCAGGGACTTACTATTGCAAGCAGAGTACTGTATGTATGATGTATGTGAGTGATGACAGTGAAGATGTGTGTGTGGGCGGGAGGGGAGTGGAGCAGTGACTGTGTGTGTGTAGTGTGTAGGTGGGGGCAGTGTGCTGTAAGTATGTAGAGGATGTGTGTTGGAGAAGATCCTGAAGACAATGTGCTGTGTATGTAGGGGGGGGGGGGCAGTGTGCAGCAAGTATGTAGAGGAGGCTTACTGTAGCAAGCAGTGTGCTGTATGTATGTGAGGTGATGACCGTGATGATGTAAGTGTGTGTGTTGGGGATGGGGGTGGGGGGGGGGGCAGAAAAGAAAGGCTAGGCAATCAAGGACATGGGTAGATGGAGGATAAATCAAAAATAATAAATAAAAAGTTCTATGGAGATGTACAAAAGTTGGAGAAAGTCAGATATGTGTGTGTGTGTGTGTGTGTGTGTGTGTGTGTGTGTGTTGAAATAAGAAAATAAATAAAAGGTCTGTAGCATAGGGAGAGGGATGTAAAAGTGCTAAAAGTCTTGTAGGTGTGTGTGTGTGGGGGGGGGGGGGGGGGGGGGGGGTCATGAGTGCTGAGTAGTGAATGAGTGCAAAGTCAGTATAGTGTGAGTTCAGAGTTGGGAAATGTTTGAGAGTTCTGAGGAGTGAATGTGTGCAAAGTCAGTATAGTGTGTTCAGAGTTCGGATGGCCTGGGGATAAAAACTTCTCCTGAGTCTCTCAGTTCTGGCTTTGTGACTACATAGGCGTCTTCTTGATTTCAGCGGTAGGAATAATCCATTGTTAGGATGAGAAGAGTCCTTCAGAATCTTTTGGGCTCTTAGGAGTACTCTTCTGGAATAGATATCTTGTAGAGCAGGGAGTTGAGTTCTTATAGTACGTTCAGCTGAGCGCACTACTCTCTGCAGAGTACTACAATCTCTAACTGTGGAGTTCCCATACCAGGTGATGATGCTACCAGTTAGAACACTCTCAACCGCTGAAGTGTAGAAGGCCTTCATGATGGATGTAGAAACTTTGAATTTCCTTAGCTGACGAAGGAAGTAGAGTCGTTGTCTGGACTTTTTCAGAACATATTGAGTGTTAACAGTCCATGTTAAGTCTTCAGTAATGTGGACACCAAGGTATTTAAAACTCTCTACAGGTTGCCCGCTGATCATTAGTGGGGTGTAACTGTAGTTCTGCTGCTGCCTTCTGTAATCCACTACCATTTCCTTGGTTTTATTGATATTCAGTGTCAAGCTGTTAGATTGACACCACTGTGCCACCTCATCAACCTGATCCAAGTACAGCTGTTCATTGTTGTTACTAATCAGGCCCAAGATCACTGTGTCATCAGCAAACTTGATGATGGAGGTATGACTACTGTTGGCTTTGCAGTCATGTGTGTATATGTTGTACAGCAGTGGACTGTAAGGAGGCTTAAGTGAAAGTTAAACCGTGTCAGACAAGTCAGTTTGTTTGCTGCCCGCCGAATATCGTTGGCAAGCAGGTTGCATGACTGTGGGTAGAGTGTAGCCCAGCTCGAGGAGCTTGGGAAGAGAGCACGATAACCTTACCAACCAGACGCTGAAGCTTGAGAAATTGTTGCCGAAAACGACATGGGCCTGCAACAGAGTTGCGCGAGGACGGCGACCCGGCAGTAGGCTAACGTGAATTGAAGGCTGCAACAGCGTGAGCATGACTGGCTCCGATATGCAGAGATTAGCGATGAAGCGACATGCAGTGGCCCTGACTGAAGGAGGCACAGGTCTGAACAGCGCAGCAAACGAGCGCGGTAGGATTGTAACAAGTAACGCCACTGAGGGCAGAAGGGGCGATTGTAAAAATGCAGAGAGCCCAGGTCCACGCGGAAGCCTGAGCTAGGACGTCAAAGTCTGCTTCTGAGAAGCAGAAGCAGTGTTAGGTGGTGTAGCGCTGGACATTTCTGCAGCAGTCTATCGCGTTGTCACAGTCACCAAAGTGGTTAACTAGCTAGCACTTAGTGGCTAATATTCACGGGAGAAAAAGACCACCATCCTCTCTTTGGTCTAGGAACTCATACACTCAGACCGTTTATTCTGCGCATGCTCACAATAACATCCCAGTGCACGCAGGCACGCACATCACTGCGTAGGCTACTTTAACATGGCTTTGCCACTTATATTATCAAATATACTTAACACTCCCACTCAAAGACATGTTTATAGCATTCTACAGTGGTAAACAAAAACCAACAATACATCATAACTCCAAAATAAAACATTTTGCATACTGACAGTACTCTAAAAACCTTCAAAAACATTTACATCTGCCAGTTCACATTATTCTCCAAACAAATATCCCTTGAAGTTCTCAAATTTAGCCTTTGTCACAGGCTTGGTAAGGACATCAGCTACCATGTCTGCAGTAGGGCAGTATTCTATAGATATTTTCCCCTCTGTGTGTGCAGACCGTACAAAGTGATATTTTATATCTACGTGTTTACTCCTCTGTCTGCATACAGGGTTCTTAGACAAAGCTATCGCCCCCTGGTTGTCCTCATATATTTTAACTGGTATATGCTTGTTACTACTATCTATTCCTTTAAGTAGTTGTACAAGGTACATACTCTCTTGAGTAGTGGCTGCTAGTGCCATATACTCAGCTTCACAGGTGGATAATGCCACCGTTGGCTGTTTCCTACTCTTCCACGATATAACTGGACCATTATCAGTTAAGCTGAAACAGTATCCAGTTGTGCTCCTCCTATCATTTTTATCAGCTGCCCAATCAGCATCACTGTATCCCTCAAGCTGTAGGCCTTTCTCACATTTCCGGTAGTGTAGCTCTTGATCTATAGTACCCTTTAAGTACCTCAGTAGGTGTTTTGCTGTAGCCCAATGCTGTTGCTTTGGTTCTGCTAGGTGTTGTGATAATTTACTAACAACCCAGCTCAGGTCAGGTCGAGTACATGTCATAATGTATATCAAGCTACCTACTATCTCTCTATATCCTGTTGAGTCAATAACTTCACCCTCATTGTCAAAGTTTAACTTTTGCTCACATGGGGTGGATCTCGGTTTGCATTCAGACATTCCAAATTTCGCCAACATCTTCTCTATGTGTCTCTTTTGAGTCATTTTGATCTCTCCCTCACTCTGTCTAAAGTCAATACCCAGGAAGTGTTTAATTGGACCCATATCTTTCATCTTAAACCTTCTCTTCAACATTTCTTTTACATCACTGAGTAAGGTGTTGTTACTCGCCGCTATGATTAAGTCATCTACCCATACTAACAAAATCACTTTCTCATTCTCAGATTCTCTGCTGTAGACACAATGATCAGCATCATTTTGTACAAAACCATTCTCTGTAAGGTGATCATGCAGTAACATGTTCCAGTTACGCCCGGACTGTTTTAAACCATACAATGACTTATTGAGTTTACACACTAAGTGTTCTCCTGCTTTAGACTTGATCTCAAAACCTTCCGGTTGCTCCATATATACCTCACAGTCCATTGGAGCATGGAGGTAAGCCGTTTTTACATCCATTTGGTGTAGGGTAAGATCCTCCTGTACAGCCACCTGCATCAATGCTCGGACAGAGGTCATGTTGGCTGTTGGTGAAAAGGTCTCTTTATAGTCAATTCCTTCCACTTGACCATACCCCTTTGCAACATATCTGGCTTTACAAGTCTCAGATCCATCTGGGCTTTCTTTCACTGCATATACGACCTCCCACTGCTTGTTTGCCTCTTGGCAGTGGTGTCAGAGTGAAAGTCTCGTTCTCTGTCAAAGAGTTCATCTCCTCTTTCATCGCTTCAGTCCACATTTTTGACTTCTTAGAGTCCATAGCCTCTTTAAATGTCTTGGGTACACCATAAGCCACTCTGTAGAAATAATCTATATTTTCACTTTCATCATTATTACACTCAGCTTTACACTGGTACTCCTTAAAGTATTCTGGAGCCTTTCTCTGTCTTGTAGGATACCTTCTTTCTCCCTGTTCACTCTCAGTACTATCTGTCTGGGTCGGGTATTCCTCAACAGTCCCCTCAACATTGGACTCTTTACTTTCCTTAGGCTGTCCCTTACTCTGGTTGACTATCTTTGGTGGTGTATCTCCATAACTCTCAATGTCGTCCCCTATGTCACAATCTGTCTGAGTCTGGCTATCTGCGCTACCTTTGGTGATGAATTTTACCAGCCTATGTTTTAGGACTTTTCCTGTCTCAGGATAATACACATTATATGCTGGACTATATTTATCATAGCCTACGAAGATCCCCTTTTCACATCTAGAATCCAGCTTCTTCTTATCCTGCTTATATACATAGCATTCAGAGCCAAATATCTTCATGTTGGATAGGTTAGGTGTTTTTCCTGTGAAAACACGGTAAGGTGTCTGCTCTGACAACGATTTGAGCTGCTGTCTGTACAGCATATGTCCATAATTGCTTTGGGAGGTTGCTCTCCAATAGCATGCATCGTGACATCTCAAATAAGGTTCTCCAACCTCTTTCGGCAGTTCCGTTCTGATGAGGTGAGTAGGGTGCACTAGTCTCGTGCCTTATCCCGTTACTCCTAAGTAGAGACTGGAACTCCTGCCCGGTAAATTCTGTACCGTTATCAGACCTTATGCACTTTATCTTTCCATATGGAGCTACGTCTGCAATGAATTTTTCTGTAGCTTTTGTCGTGTCACTCTTTGCTTTGATAAAGTATGGAAAAATCATCCCACTGTAATCATCAGTAAATGCTATTGCATACCTGTATCCATCTTTATCTGCTGGTTCTGTAGGGCCGCATAGATCTGTGTGTACTAGCTCTAGTACGGTTGTTGCTTTAGTGTCTGCCTGTCTATTTCTGCTTTGTGTAAACTTTCCCTGTGTGCATATTTCACAGTTTTGATTGGACTTGTCATGTTTCCCTTTTATAGTCATCCCTTTAACCACCTTTTCTAATCTTGCAACATCATCAAAATTACAATGACCAAGTATCCTATGCCACGTTTGAATGTCATGACAACCACACACTTCATCAACATTTTCATCTTCTACAGTGCTAAGGTAATACAGCCTACCATACACATCCATTTTGAACTTGGTACCGTCCTTGTTGACCAGCCAGTTATCACCGTCCTTGAAGTGCATCTCGGCTCCATTTGCTGTAGCTGATTTGACTGAAAAGATGTTTTGTGGAAACGATGGGATGTACAGTGCTTGCTTGAGCCTTGTTTTCACTTGTCGTCCCTCGCTGTCCAGCAAGTAGATTTCGGCATCTCCTCTCATCTTCGCCATCCCGCTCACCTTGGTTCCGTCGGCAGGCTCGATCATGTGATCCTCAGGCCTGAAGCTCTTGTCAACTGTTTTGAACTTTGTAGCGTCGTTGATCATGTGTGATGTGGCGCCACAGTCGACCATGAGGCCTTTCTTGTTTCCTCTTTGAGTAGGACAGTCACTCATCTTGAAGAAACAGAAAGATGTAGGCTCTGCCTCTGTCTCTCCATAGGCTTTCTTCACATGGTCACGGCCTCGTCCTCGACCACGTCCCCTTCCTCGCTGTGGTGTGTCCCACTTTCGATCATCTCTTCTCGCCTGGGATTCATCAGGGCACGTCCTGGCCATATGCCCCTTTTTACCACACGTGTAACACTCGATATCAGCCAAATCCATTTTCTTTCCTCTCCCTCTTCCACGTGACCTCGTTGCTCCGCTAGTCTTCATCACATTGTCTTCCTCTACACTTACGTCACTCTTCCCATATTTTTCAGTACTCTCATAACTTCGCAGTTTCGTTTTAAACTCGCTGAACGTCACAATGTCATTTGTCTGGGTGATGTGCACGACGAACGGCTTGTATGAATCAGGTAGCCCCTTTACTACCATGGCTATCTGAAGCCCATCACTAATATGCTCGTCTGCTCTTCACAATAACATCCCAGTGCACGCAGGCACGCACATCACTGCGTAGGCTACTTTAACATGGCTTTGCCACTTATATTATCAAATATGCTTAACAGGTGGTACATATTTAAAGAGCCCACTGAATTCCTATAGGCTAGCGCTGATTGAATGAGTGAATGATCAGATTGCAGGGCTTTCCAAAAGTAGGCAACGCCAAGATTGGCTCCGTGTAAGCATGGGAGGAGTAAGCTACACTACGAGTCTTCCTAGTAGAACTTTCGCTGAAGCTATCATTTCCTTCGGACAATAGGCCTACAGTACGTTCTACTCTACGTGCAGTACAGTCCTCCATATCAGTTGCATCAGTTTTCTAATTTTGAAGGTTCTAAAACATTATTATGCTTCACTGAATCCTTCTCGTTTTCTTTCATTTGTCCAGCTAACTTTTCCATTGAAACTAGCCATTTATGATGTATTACACACTCGACATTCTGAAATGTCCTGCACGATCAAGGCTAAATTAAGTTATCACGCAGCCACTTTGTCAGCAGCATGAGTGCTGACGGTGACGGTGCGTTTCTGATGTCAGATTATTATGTAGGCTAGCCTACTAGACTGTTCTCACGTTGCAGCGCTTTACTTATATGAAGTAGCATTAATCAATATGAGGGGCAGAGGGGGATAAATGTTGTCCCCACTGGGGATAAAAATAATTTAGCAGAGGTAGGGATAGGAAAACCAGAGGGGGGGAAATCCTCACCACCCCCCCCTACAAATCGCACCCTGTATATACTAGCTTCTATAATCTTTCAACCAAGGTGAGGCGACATGTTGATTGTCTTTCTCTGATGTTATGACCTGTTTTAACAGTATAAGTAAAGATCATTTTCTTGTAAACAGCAGTTGTTTGGTGGCGCAAGCAGGTAGATGCCAGGACCGCTGCATCCGGCAAAATATTCTTTGGTCACCGCTATTTACCGATTTACACCTCCCATTGACTTCCATTCAACACATCAAAACAATATGTCAATTATGTGCACCAGATTACACCAAATGTAGGTTATTATCAAAGTGAAATGGTTGCTGGCACAAGTCAGTGGTGTTAGTTTGAGCACATAATTGACATATTGTTTTGATGGCAGGTTAACATGCGAGTAGCTTAATTTACAGTATTAGCGGTCCAATTCCCACATGGATTTGATATTCCTGTAGCGATTGATGACACACATTGACAAGGCAATGCTTTTTTATTAAGTCAGAAGTTCATTACAAAGGGCAGGCAAATTGTTGGGTAGGGTACCACAAGGGTAGCCGCTAACACACACACACAATACATAACACTTGAATTGAATAAGATTAGACCGTTAGCATATAGCAGAGATGTGTGTGTTTCACTAATTCACGGATTGGGATAAATGCAGAGACCAAATTTCCCTCACCGGATCAAAAGAGTATATATACTTATATTTATATACTTATATACCTGCCAAATCCCACTTTAACCACTGATGATACAACACAATTTATAAAGGAACAAAGTTTAAAATGAAAAACACAATATGTCAGATAGATTAGATGAATAATTAGTGGGAACAACAAGATTTTCTACCATAATTTCCTGTTAAAATAAATATTTCATGGCGCTACTTTTGCCTTTTATCTATTGTGCTGCACACCCACCAGGTGGCGCCATTTCACTGCTTGCTTACATCCAAATAAGGATTGCACCGAAGTGCAGTGCCATGAATGCAGTGCAGTGAGGGGAGGTGGTTGAGGGAGCTGTGTCACTAGTTTAGTACACCATAGTGGACATGACACTCCAGCTAATGGGCTAATCTAAAGCAGGACAAAAGAGCCATTCGACAATCATTTAAATGTCAGTCAGCAACCGTAGGATGACATGCAGTGTATTTTTCATTTTTTCCAAGCTGTATCTGTGAACATGTAGCAGGCAGGGGCTGTGCTGTGGCAGAGTTGATAAAAAATATCATATGTCTGAGGTTTTTCTCTGGTAACACTGGATTACAAACTGAGTATTTCAGGGGAAAGGAAAGACACAAGAGCTGTGCAGCAACGAGGTTGTCAGTGCCTGATCCGCACCACCTGTCCGATTTATTCTGCGCATTCGCATAATTACGTATTAGGATGTTCAACAATTTGCCTGCCCGATTTGTACCACAAATGCAATTTTTAAACCATAGTAAAACATTTGGTGGCCATGTGGAACAACTGGCAGTTCACAACAAGAGTCTGTGTTACAAACTATTAACCTACTATTGTTTATGTAATTAGTGTCTACCCAGACCTGGTTGGGTGTTGCACTAGGGAATCAGCTTTTAACACGTATAAATCCTTCTTTACGGAGCAGAATATAATAGAAGATGCCATTACAATGCATTACAACGCTCCACAGGAAATGTGCACAGCCTTTCGTGCACGTAGTCTATTTCCTGTTACTAACCACTAGCTCGCCACAGTTCTTAAAAAAAGAGGTGTAGGCTGTTTACAGTCACAGTTCTGAAGGTGTGAAAGTCAGGTGTGGAAATGTGAGCAAATAAGCCAAGCAGCAGATACCATAAACAGTCACCCAATGAAATGTTTTTTGTAAGATTATGGACGTTGTTGTATTAAAGTCCTACAGTACGTAACACCAAACCCCTAGTTATGTCAAATAGGACCAAATAAAAATATAATACGGTTGAATTAAATTCAAAAGCGCTCACCTGAGGCATTATATGGTGTGATACTATATATTTAAAAGATATAAATGATTATGGTAAAAAGGCATACAGTAAATAAACACTGTTTTTACATCTAGTTCACAGCAGCATAGAGACTGGTAGGAGAGGAGGTGAGATAGGCGTGATCAGCTGAGGCTGTTTGTGGTGTCTGCTGCACAGAGCTATAGATAAGTAGATACATATAACTTTCATTGTGTACAGTTGGGATAAGTCACAAGAAGTTTGCTATTTACAACAGCAACATGAGGAGAGGGGAGGAGAAAAAAGCAACCCCCAGACTATGCTCCTGTGGGGAGTACAGTGTGGGAACAGGGAAAAATACTTCAGCAACATAAGCACATAGTCAGTACACTTTACAACATGAAAGACACACGGCTTGCAACAGGGGAGGGAAGTGGAGGGAGTCCAGTGCAGGCAAGCAGCCATCCGGTCCTGTAGCCATTTTCGGTGCTGGACACAGACCCGCTTGACAGACTGGGGGTACAAAGCGGCGAAGGCGAGGGATGGGGGGTAGTGGGGGGTGACTGCATGTCTGTATATATGTTTAGGAGTTCTTGTATGTGTAGGCCTGGAGAGTCACTCCGCCTGGCATCACAATCTCAGTGCCTCAGTCTGCAGGATTGTCATAGCGATAACACAGCAAGTTTCTATGGAGACAACCTTGATCAGGTCCCAGATAGACCACAATCAGCAGGAGTCTGTAAGAAGTGGAGGAAGGAACGCAAGAGCGTCTCACTGCAGTGCTCTTCCGGGGGAGTTGTTGTTCCAGCAGTGGCCTTGGCCGAGGCCAGTGCTGGTTGAGGGGGGCCGACAGCAGATAAGATTGTAGTTGTTTGGTCTTGGGGCATTCCAATTTACACGACTACCCTCTTAGTCCATTCTGGTCCAATTGCCTTTGTAAAGCAGTGAGCTTCTCCATGATGTTATCCAACCTAGTATCCATAAAATCCATCCTGGTAAACATCAACTGCTTGATAGTCCCAGTCTGGGTGCCGACAGCTCTGCCCACTGTTTCAATCATGACGGGCAGCCTTATGGGGCTTTGAACAGCTGTCACCGTTTTCTGAATTCCTTGATAAACCAGGACCATGCCTAATCCAATCAGCAAAAGACCTGTTATCATGGTTCCGAATAGGTAGATATCTTCAATGTCCTTCACAGAAAGAGCTGCCAGGCACATTACCCGCCACTTCTCCCACGCGTCCATCAAGTAGCCAGCTGCGAACGTTGCGGCAGGGCAGTCAGGTTCCCCCCAAACCCAAGCTTCTCGTCGAGAAGATGGTGTCAATTGCGTTGAGAGACCAGTTGATCAAATCCATGTTTTTAGTTTGGAGAGCAGTGAGAGTCTCTCAAAGTATGAGACAGTAGACTAGACAAGATATGGAGCAAACCAGGGAAGATTTAGGGGAGGAGAGGGAGAGAAAATGCGACCACCTTCGTTGAGAGCCAAGAGAAGCCTCAAGAGAAGCCAGGCCTAGAACTGTGAATCGAAACACTCCAACACCGGTATAAGTAACATTGTGTGTTAAGGGGGAACTCGTACAATTTAATGAAGCATTTGATAACACACTGGATAAACTTGAGGAACGTTCGATAGGCTACTTGCCGTTGCTCCATGACCTGGCAGTGTGTGCATCCATGGCAAGCAGATTTAACGTTAATAAGATAAGGCAAGCCATCTGCAATTAGAATTATGCTTAGAAGCAATGAAACTACAGACTACAGACTTTTCACTTATTGGTGCATGGAAAATATAAAATAAACAATAAACTCCACATTAATTATTTTCTTTTGGTTAAAGTTGTAGCAATTGTACGCTTAGCAATTATCTCCTCATGATCCGCTAGCTGCCCATTCCATGAGTAGGCCTACACTGTAAAAACAACCCAGTCTCTGTAGGCAGGTTCCAAAAACTGGGAACAAAGTGGGGGCAGCCTGTCCCCCAATGTTACACCCCACCTTTACGTTGCCCTTTAGCGGTGAACAAAAACCCACCACTGACCCCAAATCCTAATAAATAACAAGAACACCTTTTAAAATGTACCCAACCAGTGGGATTTATTACATCAAGATACACCATAACAAAACACTACATAGACATGACACAAAGTCCAAATCAAAAGACGAGACAATATCCCAGGCTGAGAGACAGCAAGACAGCCAGCAGTCCCCACACCAAAAGCCTCTCTTCGGGAACTGGATCCTGGAGCCTTTAACTCCCAATGAATCACCAAGCCAGGTGCTGCCAATCAAGGTCGTTACAAGCAGAGCACCGGAGCAGAGGTAGAGAGGAGGGGAGAAAACAGGGACAAACAGCACTGGAACAAACATACATCATACAACACATACAGCCGTAACACCCTAACAAAAAAAAACGAAACCCTGTGTGGAGTACCGAAGGAAGGGGTGAGCTAACTCTCTGGTGATCCTTGGTTAAAATATAATGTACGTTGTTTTGTACGAAACAGTCTGCTAACAAATTTAAATATAAACATAAAAAACAAGACTTCCTGCGTAATTGCTGACTGTACCTTCAAAGCACACACACACAGTGGGCACATACCTTCCTCATTTGACAAGACACAATTAGTTCAGAGATGAACACACATAGAAAAGGCAGATCACACAAGAAATTAAAATTATATCAATTATCAATATTATATCAATCGTGTGTTGCTCTAAGACATACTGTAGTTCTATGTTCCCTGAGAATTCATGTCCGTTATGAGCTTCATTTAAAAGAGTTAATTCCCAAATGAAGGCTTTATTGGATAAGTATGCTCTATTGGTGTAATCCGCTCAAGCTGTGTGTGGCCAAATGTTCCACTTGTCTGTAGATGGGGTTTACTACACACTGCAACACAAACATAAACAGCAGAAATTAAAAAAAGCATGTTTAGTAAGTATAAGTCAATTTTTGTTGATTCTTTTGAGTCAATTCTTTTGTTGATTTTGGCTTTTGACTTGCTTAAAATGAGTATTATAATTTAATTTTGAGATAGAAAAGTAAACATGAGTAAAAAGAAATGCTTTGGCTAGGGTAATTCACAAAGCAGTATTTACCTCTTTTAGAACTGTCCAAAAAAACAGCCATCCCCTAAGAAGATGGCATCATGTCATATGTTTCATATATGTGTCATATATTTTGGAATTCATATTAAGTTCATATCTTTTTAATAATTCATATTCTGTGATCTGCATAATTACTAATACCCAACTAAGTATTTCATAATTTCAATATTTCATATTGATTTGTAAACTAATAGGCTACACTTATCTTTAATGTCATTACATTGTATTGGTGGTGTGTAAGTCTAATTGAGTGCCTGTCACTTTAAGGACGTGAGAGTAACCTAATTACATTTCTGAGTGGATTGGAAGGCTTGCATCTCACTGTTTTCGGCTACGATTGGAAATATTTTTTTGCATAGTGCATTAGAATATGTGGATGCAATTAGGGATGTTTTCTATGTCATTAGTTAAAATAACACACACACAGAAGCGCACATATACATAAAAACAAACTATGCACACACTCATTTACATACACAAAAGTAGGGGATGGAGTACTGTAGGAGATGAGATGAATTGACGAGCGTGATTTATTTTTGCTAAGAGAATGTGCAGGACTGGCTGGCGATCATATTGTGTACAGCTCTCCCTTACATCTAGTTACTGTTTGCATAATGTCATTTGGGGTTATGGCCCTGTACTGGGAGCTCCTTGCCATTCCGTGTGCAAACATGGAAAGCCTAAGGCAGAGAGAGCAGCCAGATAAACCCCCCATAGGGTACAGAACAGACCAGACATCAATGTCAACAACTAGACATTGATAAGTCAGATGTATGAGGAGATGGGGTGGAGGTGGGTTGCAAAAAGGCTTGCAGAGAAAGAGTCAAAAGTAGGCAGGCTATGGCAGCTTAAAAAAGGTGCCCTGAAGGATCCCCACCATAATAACAGTGAGTGATCAGCTGATCAATCAGCTGGGCATGCCAGCTGAGCAGTTAGCCAGTTGTTGGGCGTGATTCCGTTGCCTGCCTGAACTACTGTAACACTATTCTCCATTTGAGCTTTTTGTTGTTGATGTAAAAATCTGCATGTATTACCTTATTACAATAATACCGTTATGAAGGAAGTAAAAGAAAATGTTCTCATATTCCCCAGCTTTCTAATTTGCTTTATCAGTATAGACACTTCCTGGACTCCATAGATTTATATCTGAAAATGTAAAACCGCTTAGTACACATAGACCTAAAACAAGATGCAAAACCAATAAAATAATACCTGGGCAATTCCACGCAAAACTGTCATATCCATAATGCCAACTAAATACCATGGCATTGTGTTGCCGTTATGGATGTGACCGTTTTGCGCGGAATTGCCCACCTTCAAATGTATATTTTGTGATGGTAAAAAAGAATGTTATTTTTTATATCCGAATCTATGTATATATTTTACACACACCTACAGTTTTTATGACACTGAGAAGTTATGTCTCCCTAACCACAGCATTAGTCTGATTCACTGTGCTGTACTGTAGATGGTGACATCAGACTCTTGAACTGGAAATTTCTGTAGCACAAGAGCACAGTAGCACTGTGAGTGATGTTTCTGAATGTTTACTATAGAACCAGAAATCATTCCCACTGCTCAATATTACAGTTTTTCTTGATTGCTTTGATGCAGCAGTCAACTCAAACTCCACATTTTCAAAACAGTTAACAGACTGGCCGAAACAGTGGCACTCATGGTCAAAATACTGCAAAAGACTCTAACACTCCCAAAACATTTAAAACACGCAGCAAAAGCAGATTTTGCCATCAAACGATCGTTTTGATACCTGTGTCAACTCTGACATCACATTCTCAAAACAGTTAACAAAAGCACTCTGGACAAAATGACAGATTTTGCTTGCAAAAGGCTGTTACTCTCTCAAAATACTTAAAACATGCAGCAAAAGCAAATCTTGCCTTCAAACACTACAACTTGTTGTCAATTCAAAAACACTCTTTAATCAATCATTACACACTGGACAATAAAATGCAAAATCTAGTTCTCAAAATGAGAGCATTTTTGCTACAGTATGTCTGTTCGATTACTTTCTCATTTTTCTGGTATCAGAAAAAAACTGTGAAAAGACTGTATGAATAAAAAAATTATGTATTCATTCCTCCCAAGATGTAACTGTCATTGACATGTAAGACATACAGTAAACACCAAGATACAGTAAATCCCATTAAACTACAACTTGTCATTTTTCATCCAAATAGACCTACAGTAAACACATTTTGTACTGTTTCTCCACCAAATAGGCAATACAGTACTTTGTCTAAATGTGCATTAGATCCATACTTGCAAATAGCAACACAGAACAGACATATCTTATGTACAGTATTATTCATCTGTATAATGAATGATTGCTGATTCAAGAATTGTGCAAAAGAGTTACACACAGGTGTATCAGAGATTCAGACTTATGCAAGGAATCTATACCACCTGTGAAAAGATGTTTTCCTTTTGTTTAGCATGGAAAAACCAATAGAGTTTGGGGCTTTTGAATGACGCCTGTGTTAACTGTTTAGCAAAAGGGTGTGAGAACTGTGTGAACCCAATGCAAATGTGTGAACACATTTGCAAGAGATGACTTATGCTGTGCAAAGAAAGTGTTCATGAAGACCAAGTGGGTCCCAGTTTCCTTAAGCAGGTCAAAGCAATTGAGAAAAACTGTAATCCGATGGAGTAGGGAGTCTTTGAAAAAGATCAAGTGGATCAGTTTCACTGGGAAGTGTATCAAAGCAATCGAGAAAAACTGTGATAATCCATTTGCTGGAGTTGCCCTTCTCCTGGTGCCTTTTGTTTACGTTTGATGTTTATGAACAACTATTACAAACCACTGATGATATTCTTCTTACCCGAGAAACTCTATTGGTGTTGTGGGCAAGAGAAAATTTCATAGTTTAACTTTAAGTTGTTCTGCACAGATCTGCAGCATGTCCTTACCTCTTGGTTCTCACCAGCTGAGACAGGCTTAAGGGGGTGCACTACAGTGCTGTAGAGTGTGTTGGGCAATGGCTTTGAGGTCAGAGGAGAACCCTGTAGCACACACATAGCAATATAGCTTATTGTGTTGTGGTAGGCCTATTACATGTACAGTATATGTGCATATGATATTACATACACTATTTACTAATTTATGTATTTGAACATTAGATATTAACCTGATGTGCTGCTTCTCCTCCACTGGGTGTTTTTTGTTGACGCTACAGATGGACAGACGGAATACAGAAATTGACAGCATGCAGCTCAATAATAGGAAAGAAGTCATATTTTAATTGGCAATGAATAATTGTATGGACCTGAGAAACATTTTTGTTACCTCAACCGTGGCATACGTGGTTTGTGAGGAATATTTTTCTGTAAGAACATGAGAATGTGATCAGTTCTCGTTCACAGCTGAGATGAAAGTCAAAGTTAAAGTAACTTCTATCTGCCTGCACGTACTTGATTTTCTCCACCTCCATACAGCCATAGAAAGAACACAGATGAGTGCACCAGGTACAACAATCCCAATAACCATGTTTGAGTTTTCTGAATGAGCCACAGTTTGTTCTGCGAAGAAAACAAATTATCATTATCATGTCCGTCTTCAACTTTGCCCTGACAGATGGTACAGCTGGTACATCAGTGTTTATACCGGATCTGTGTTTGCATATTTAATACGTTTCATACACATGTTTCAACACTGCATTTCGGTCGTTGCTTTTACCTTACCATTACCTTACGCATGCCAGTTATGTAGCCTATCCACCAGCTGCCTGCCTGCAGCCTAATTCCAAAACTCCAAAGCTGCTTGCTGTCAGATTTGGTTCCGAGGGCACAAGTTCAGTGTATCAACAACACTCAATAACAGTTTATGTGATGTGTTTCAATTAAATTCCCAACAATTTCACAACAGCTAGTTCTGGAGTAGGCCATTCAACTAGCCCGCTTGCTTACGACGAGACTCAGGCTGCGCAGTCGGCACCCGCTTCCTTATTTGGGTTTTGGGTTGCCAGGTTTTAGCCTATGACAAAACGGTTGAAATTGAAACTAAGTGATCGTGTATGTGTAGGGTGCATTTCATACACAATCTGGCAACCTGAATGGATCAATGATTTTAAAATGAAGTTTGATGGCCATGCAAATTACGGGAGTTTTCGGGAGAAATAACAAAACTGGAGGGTGCTGGGAGATGACCTTGAAATACGGGAAAAACGGGAGTGTTGACAGGTACTGTATGCTTTAGTGTGATATGATTATATAAAATAGCCCTCATTTTTACAGTGAGACTAAATTAAACATGTTCCCATGTCTAAAGTGTAATCCATCTCATGCTTACCTTCATAAAAAGGACACAGTAGTTCAATCTGTGTCTTGTCAGTTCTCCAGCTCACTGTGTTGCTATAGTTACAGCTGATAAGAGCATCTCTGACAGAGAGTGAGAGGGTGGAGTCTATGGAGTTCTCTTCCTTTATAGAGCAGGTTCTGATATCACAGGTGGAGTTCAGAGAGTGGTCACGACCTCTACAGGTCACTGTCACATTACATGAGTCACTGCTGGACCAGTTAGAGACAACAGACAGGACGGGGATCTCCACTGGATCTGAAACACACAAAAATGTGTACACACACATCCACACAGGCTAATTAGCAAACATTCAATTTCTCGAAATGATATATAGTTGTGCTCATAAGTTTACATCCTGTACATGCACATGCTAAAATTGACTAAATTCAACTTCACCATACCTAGAGATTGGCATGGTTAGTCAAGTTGAGGAAAACTGGAGACAGGCTATGATATGAAGCTTAAAGAATTATATAATCAGGCAGTATAGAATGCAACATGTTAGCCTAACTTAAACATGCTTAACTAGTGTCAATTTAAAAATCTAGGCAGTCTCTATGCTGTTTTCATTGACAGCAAGAATCCGCTTCGTTCGTTGTTTTAAATAGGCTACGTTGTTTGTTGCTGCTACCCACATTATCTCCAGTGGTTCAACAGTTTCACTTGCGCAGATGCGCACAGACATTGAATGAGCGCTCACACCACTACTGCCTAATGCTATGCCTCTTTATTATTAAATTAAGAAATATTTCCTGTTCTGGAAAATGTCCGCGGTTCAATTATACCATTCGACTGTGCCGCAAATTATCTGCGGACAAGCAATCTCCTTGTCGAGGAGGCCCTAACCCTGCAGATCATAGACAGAGAAAGCATGCTCTGGGAACAGCACACAGTTGCATGTGTAGCCATGGGTCTGTCTACACGGAAAATGACAAGTGTCTTGGTGCGACCGCACCCCCCACAGCTCAACTTCCAACGTCACTGATTCCGACAGATACGTCCGACACTTCTGCTTTTTCTCTGGTGGTGGTGGAGCTGACCAGACATCTGAGGCTTCAGGCGTTACCGATTTACCATCATCCATCGCATCTGGCCTCTGAAAAAAGCTTTTAAGGCTAGTCTGCCTGGGCCTGGCCATGTTTCAACTGTCTCACTCATTCATTCATTGTTTAACAGACGTTTTAAGCGTGCGCTGTATTTGAAATGCAGCATATGCATGTTGTTTAATAACTTTCAAATGGTAGAGCCTGTTCCTTTCAAGCAAATGTGGCCCCCGTAAGTCTAATGCAGTGCTGACTACGCCACCCCTTGGACAGAACTGGTGAGAGCAAGGGGACTCTATTTTACAAGGAAGCACACACAGGCTTGGTTTAACAAAGTAGAAAAGATACAATCTTTATTTTAGCTAAAAGTGAGTCGCTGTTGGTTGTCGATAAATGACACACAAATTCATTTAAAGTAGTGCTGTCAGTTAAACACGTTATTAACAGCGTTAACGTAAACCTATTTTAACGGCGTCAATTTTTTTATCGCGAGATTAACGTTCTTTTTGGTGTAACAAACGTTTTTTCACATGCTGTTGCAACAACTAGTAAAGTTAGAACAACTACAACACCACATCGGATCTAGCTAGACCGGAAACTAAACAATACGCACTGACAAATGGAATGGAACGTTGTATGTGCTGCACGTACACGCCCCCTTTTAGGGGAAAGATGACTGATATAATGGAAACCTATGCTGCATCAAAGTGAGGAGCGAAAAGGGCTTATAGTAAACGTACTAAATCTTGAAACAAACGTGAATAAAAGGCACAAAATAAGGTTGGTGTAAGAGTTATCTGTGTGTTTATGGGATTGATGTGACCATGTTCCTATGTTTTGCTCTTTCCAGTTTACTAACAGGAGTGTCACGAATGTATCGATAGCAGGGCTCTCAAGTGTCACGCATTGAGCGTGACAGTCACTCATTTCGGTCTTTTGTCACGCACTCCCGCCACACATTGTATTTCTCACACAGAAAAACGATTTATAATATTTAATATGCCGCAGCGCCCAAAAGGTCTCTGGTCGCGCCGCTCTCACTATGGAACTGGCAAGAATCAAGCACGTCCCACCTGGAGTTCTTAGTCGAGCCTGCCACTTATCAGCCAATCAAAAATAACGAAAGGGGCTACACAATAGCCAATCAGAAAAAAACACTATTGTATCTAAAAAATCGTATCGTATCCTGAATTGTTCACGTGAATCTGCTAGTTTCCAAAGTTTTGTTAATCTTCAGTAGGCGGGTCAATATAGGGTTCAACGTCAAAAAAAATGATACAAAAGGTTTTTTCATGGATTCTGGTACTGTTGGACATGCTAAATAACATACTAAAAATCTAGTGAAATCTGACCTTGGGAAAGGGGTCATTTTCAAAATGGCCGCCAAAATGGCTGTCAAGAGGTTAAAATGGCTATATCTCAATTACTATTCAGCCTACAGGGGTGAAATTGATGTCAAATTGTGATCATATTAAACAAGAATATGATTTTAAATGGTAATATACAGAGCAAATGCAATACAGCAGTGTTTCTTAAAGTGTGGTCCGCAAGCTAGCCCAAGTGGTCCGTGAGCAGACGTAGTAAAATATAATATAGATGAGTTGTTTGCAATATTGAACCAACTTGTATGTAAATCCAAACATTTCTGCAACACTGCCTATGTAAGCCATGCCAGTTTAAATCATATGAATTCTCTGACACAATAAGCAAGGTGCAAATACAATCAAAGTGGTTCAGTGAGTAGGCCTATTGTGTAATTTACTATTGAAGTAGGAGTAGGAGTTTTTTTTTAGCTAGGTGGTCCGTGAGCCTTTTTTTATTGATTAAGTGGTCCTTGGTCTGAAAAAGTTTGAGAAACACTGCAATACAGGATTATGAACCATCTCCATGGCATGAAGGAAGATAAGACATGTCTTAACTGGTGTTATATCTCATCTGGAGGTTATATGCTTTTAGAAAATATAGTTTTGGGTGTTTGATTTGTTTTGCCTGGACAATATAGGCTAAAATGTATCCCCTTTACACTAGTTTCGCCTATACAGAATAGAGGGCAATGCATTGTTCATGGCATGGAGGAAGATGGGACATGTCTTAACTGGTGTTTTATCTCATCTACAGGTTATATGCTTTCAGAAAATATATAGTTAAGGGTGTTTAATCTGTTTTCCCTGGACAATATAGGCCAACATGTATCCGCTTTACACTAGATTTGCCTATACAGAATAGAGGGCAATGTATTGTTCATGGCATGGAGGAAGATGGGACATGTCTTATCTGGTGTTATATCTCATCTGCAGGTTATATGCTTTCAGAAAATATATAGTTTAGGATGTTTAATTTGTTTCCCCTGGACATACCAAAATGTATCAGCTGCACACTAGATTCGCCTATACAGAATAGATTATGTATTATGCAAAATGTGGTGGAAGATGGGAATATAAGTTGATTGATGTTATATTTCATGTACAGGGTATATATGCTTTTATAATATATAGTTCTGGCTGTTCTATGACTTTGGTGAACCATAACCCATGCATAGGCATGCATTATATATGTGTGTGCATCAAATACATGTTGGCATCTATCATAAGGGGGGAGCTAATTAAACTTAATATTAAACTATATATATTAGTATATCAGAAATAATTACTATATCATTATTCATCATCCATCATCCTCCAGTCCTCTGAAAGGAAGTTGTGCAGATTGTCACATTGTTCATTTTGACATGTTCCACAAGCAGCAGTGAAGCGTAATCCGTATCTACATTAACAGAAGAGTGTCTTGCAGAAATGCACACAGTTACAGTGGATAACTTTCAAAAGCTGTGAAGCTTACTAGCAGATTCAGTTAGAGGGAGACGTTCTAGAGTCACAAATAATGACACAAAGACAAACTTCCTACTCAGGGTGTTGTGCCGTAATGTTGTAAGAGAGTCTGTGGACTTCCCACCAAAAAGTACAGCCATCACTTGGTATCTTAATTCACCAATCACCTCTGTTGTCTGATTGGGAGTAGTGAAGGTATAGTGAAGGCATAGTAAATACATGACTGAAGGAAAAAATCTCCTCTTCTGGAATGCTGTCTTTTGCTGACACCAAAGATCCTAGAGATTAAAGTTGACATGATATTTCAACTTTATTCTCAAAATGTTGTGTTTAATGTTGACATGTCGACTTTAAACGACATGTTGGGTTTGGCTTCTCATCATGGCAAAAATATTTGTCTTCTTCATGTGTGGCCCTAATAGTCTGTCGTATATATGTGACTGAACTGACAGAAAGTCGTGAGAAAAAAGTAGAATGAAATGATGTCTATCATTCTCTATGCTTTAAGTAGACTGAATTGGCAGCATGGTTGGAAAGTTGTGGAAAAGGAGGGACTAATTACAATTCAATAGATTATAATTAATTCATGACCTCTTGTTACGCCACAACCATCCGGTGGCGCATGATTTAATGAAGGATTGTGTGACCTCTAAATCTGATTAAACACGAAAAACACTTTCCTAGGCTGAATAATGCGTCAGATATAGCCAAAATTAGCTTCTGGTGGCCATCTTGGACGCCATCTTGAAAATTATAAGTCTTTAAAAATGATGAACGAATACTTTAGTGTGACATATGATTCAGTAACCACTAAATCTGATTAAACACGAAAAACACTTTCCTAGGCTGAATATGCTTCAGAGATATCCCAAATTAGCTTCTGGTGCCATCTTGGACGCCATCTTGAAAATGACCCCTTTACTGGGGTCAGATTTTACTAGATTTTAATATGTTATTAAGTAGGCTACATCTAAAGGTATTATAATCAGTTGAAAAAACTTTTGTATCAATTTTGCTTTTAACTTTGGTAACACTCCATAATAAGGTGCCATAATAAATAGCAAACTAGTAATTACCTAACCCTTTGTTAATATTTGTTAATTGTTACTAAAATATCTATTTGCCACAAGTTAATAGTTTTTTCATCATTAATTACATATTAGTTGTTTGCATAAAATCTGTATGTTAATGTTTTAACAAATCTATTAACTAATATTGTATTAATATGTGTTAACAGTTAACTAAATGTCTTTTTGGCACTAATTAACAGTTATTTCTTACATCATTTAAATGTTAAATATTTATTTACAAACTATATGTTAATAGAAAAGTTAATGACTTATTATTATTTAACTAATTGTTATTAAACTGTGCTTCTGCCTATCCCAATATGAACCACTCCCCATAGGACTCTTGCGATAGATAGATAGATAGATAGATAGATAGATACTTTATTGATCACAATTCAAGAAAAAAACACAGAGCTACCTTGACATGCTGTCAATCTTGTCAGTGCTGGAACCGCTTACAATAAAGTTGGTTAAGCTTAATTAATATATTAGTAGTATATAGCTATAAGCGTACATACATATAAGCCTACATACTTTGGCCAAATAACTTTCAGAAATAAGAAATAATACTTTTAGAATAACTGTGTGATGTACTGACACAGAGTTACAGAGGCTAGAATATTGTTTTCTTTTTCTACCGGATAACAAGCATCTCTGAACTGACCACATTTCAGCCCTTTAGGTCTTGACTTGATATGACTTACAAACACAACTGAGCCCTAGCATCAGGTCTGGTGAAGCTGTGTGCAAAAGTAGATCAATATAGAATGACAATATGAGTACTTTAGACCATTATTTGCCAAGGTATGCTCATGCGTTTTGTAAAATGCCCTATAGAAACTTTTTGGTTATCTAAAATGCATACTGACAATCAGATGCTTACTGCATATTAGAAGAACCCCTTAGAAGCATAATCTTGGCCTCAAATTAAAGCTAACACTCTGAAGTTTCATGCATTTGGTGTACTTCAGGGGTTCTGATATGGAACGACTACACTAAATATGGAATAATTACAAAAAAGTATAAATCATTAAAATTTCTATTTCAATTCAATTGGTGTGTATAACTAATATTGGATCAACTGTTAACCGACACATCTGAAGACATATTAATAACAGCAACAAAAACACTAATAATACTATTATTAATGAAACACCCACATTCCCGCAACCCGTATGACCCGCTACCCCTTTGACCCCCGGACGGGGGGGCGTCGACGGGGAATGTCACTCTTGCCTGTCCTCAAACTTTAACTTTACTCTTAACTTCCTAAACATCATAACATCATAAACTTACTAAACATAAGTCACACATTCATTCTATCACTTGTAATATGAACGTAGCCTATTTCCTACAACTAGGTGAGATAATTGGCTATGTTATACAGTTCCACAGTTAGCTAGCTAGCAAGCTAACCGTTTTGCATGGGATATTATGGTAAGTGTAGCTACATGCTAAATGTGTACAATACATGGGGTATTGCAAACGAATTAGGTTGGTAATGTACATAGTTTCGACATGAGTAAGTTACATGAACATAATTCTTCATAACTGCCGTGTTAGTAAAATGATTGAATGTCCTGTGAATTATTAACTAGATGTAACGTCAACGTGTGATTACTAGCTGTTTCCCATTGGAATCAATGATATAATGTTAACATGTTTTCCGCTAAAATGGGGTGTATACAGATACAGATTAAATGTATCTTTATGATGATGCGCCGTTAGTAGGCTACGTAAAGGCATGCTGCACACACTTGGTTGGGCTTACGAGCCGGACAAAGAGTAGTAGCCTAGGCTGACGCATTAGTTGTGTGCCGCCAAAGATTTTTTCACCGTCACTTGTTCTGTTATCAACATACCCCTTTGGCTGCTACTATTTGCGATGCACTCTGCTTTCGACATTCATTTACATTAGATTCCATTCTTTTCAATACAACTCCGCACACCAGCATTGCACTTTGCCGCCGTGTAAATCACGATTCAGTTATATTTGGTCGACGCTGCTCCATAAAATCCATTGTTCATCCAGTGTTTGCCTGTTAAAAACTTTGGCGTTGATGTGTGTGGCAAGTGACAGTGCACCATAGACTGTAGGCCTATAAAATGGCAATGCACTCATGTTGAAAAGTTCCTTATTTTCAACTGAACTCAAAGATAATGAATATAGTATGAATACAATATTTTTCTGTTTTGTTATGCCCTTTTAGCCTAGAAATCTAGATGTGCCCCTAGCACTGACAGGGCTAGTCTAGCAACTCTCCGTTGGCTTGTGAGCTCCAGAAATCGAAACTCAAACAGGCCAATGAAATCGTGTATAGAGTCGTTAGGTGGGCTTAACATAATGATTGATGGCAGAGTTGCAACGGTTTGGCTTGAATTCCCTGCTACTTGAAAACAAATAAGATGGATGTTGCTGCTGGCGAACAGTGTGACACGAGTTAAGCTTTTATTAAGTTGGCAAACGTTTGAACTAGCCAACTAGCTCCGCTGGTGGGAAACGCATGGGACTCCTAACGCTGCCGCTGTCCTATTGCGTGCAGAGGGAATTTGAAAGACAACTGATTATCCCGCCCCTCGGACTGAGCACTGCGAACGGTGAGTGCCCAGACCCTACATTTTAATGTGGGTCTGGCTCGTCAGGCTAATGCCCTTTATAATGTGTGTAGGCCTACATTTTGTGCATGCACTTCTGCGGTAGCATTTATTTCAGTTTATATCAGCTATATTTCTGAAGAATATATTGTGTTGCCTCAGGTCTGCTGCACATCTTTTGAAATTTGATTTGAAATAATCAAATAGACCTACGTCTTAAAGTTCAGTTAATAAAGTAACTTGCTTTGCTTTCATTTGAATCCCAATCAAGATACACAATAATTGCTTTATGGTGATTAATTTTAACCATATGATATAATATGTGATTAATTGTGATTAACTATAGGAATTCAGCGATTAATCGTGATTAAAATTTTCGTATTTTCGTTTGACAGCACTAATTTAAAGACATAGGGATAAGCCATAGGAGGGTGAGCCACCCGAATACAAGCTTGACCAGGCCTAGGTTTCAATACCACACGTGAGCTAGGGCACACCACGTTAGAGTAGAACAAACACTGCAAACACAGCCTACAATACCTTGTAACCATGCTCCTTGAGCTGCTTCAAAAGATGCACACTTCACAGCATTACACCGCACACAGTTCCAAATGGGTAAAACGTGAAACACTTCAAGGAAACCAGGCCACGGGTGGGCTAGTCTATTCTATGGGCCCAATCCACACCGAGGCTATTACTAGGGAGGGGAAACAGACACAACAAAAAAGAAGAAACCGCTAGCCGGTGGCTACAATCACTTCATTAGCACAAATCTCTTACAGTCCACCGGCAAGTGGAAAAAAGAAAAAAAGAAAAATAAACAAAAACGAACAAGAAGGCCGATCTAAAAAGCAGCACCTGCACATTCATACACATAAAAACACATTTTTTTACCGCATTAGGTGACGTAGCAATAAGGGGAAAAGCGAGCGGGGGGCAGAGAAGAGGGAGGTGAGGGAGAGAAAAACAGAGCGCCTCAAACCTACAGGCCACAATCCACCCCCTCCAAATGAATCGGCGGCCCGATGATTACACCTCTTGCCCGGGAGTCTTCAACCTCTCTTCCTGATGGACCACCCTCTATGCCACTAGTCAGTCAGGGTAGATGGTGGGGATTGGAATGCTGTCCGGCCGTAGACCTCGCCAAGCGGCGCAAGGCCACAGTGTTGTTCTCAGGCACCTCAGCCATATCCTCAATGTCCATTTCCTCCGACGCCGAGGTGTCGATTGGAGGAGGTGCAGCTTGGGGTTCTTTTTCCGCACCATACCAAATGATCACATCTCGGCCATCACCATCATCCCAGGCAGGAGGGTTTTTGGGGGATCTCCTCTTCCCGAGCTGCACCAGGGACATCACCGGGTCTGGGCCTCAATCCCGCAGGGACGACGCGCATCTCCGAACGATGCACCTGTCGGACCGGTCCACCCCCAGAGTGTATACGAGCTGGGGGACCAAACCTATGGAACCATTGCTGCACCAAGGCCCTGGTCACCTTGAGCGCTTTTTGGTCTTTAGTAGGGACAGCCTGTGAGTACTTTGTGAAAATGTCTGTGAGGATCAGGACATTCTCTCGTCCATCACTGGCTGGCTCTAGCAGAGTAAAGTCGAGCGCTAGGATTTCATTTGGGCGAGTGGCTTGCATCGTGCTCCAATACGTACAGACTTTGGGCTAGACAGCCTTCACCAAAACGCATCGCTGGCACTGCTGACACCACTGTTCGGCATCTTTAGTCATACTGTACCAAAAACATCGGCTCCAGAGTAGCTGGAGTGTTCTTTCTGTGCCTTGATGCCCTTGCTGGTCGTAGGACTTCTGCTTGCAGGCACTGGGGCAGCAGTAGCTGGAGAGTCTCCGGACCTCCCCCTGGTGCATGAATCAGGCGGTACAGAACTCCTTCTTCATCAACTAGGCGGTCCCATTGTCGGAGCAGGGCTCTGCTGGATCTGTGTATCGCTTCACGCTCTGTTGCACCTGGCCTTCGCCCTTCTTGGTAGTACTTCCTCACGGGCCACTACTCTCTTACTACTTAGTAATTATTCGAGGTCAAGTTCTTAATTTATGTAGTCAGATTAATCATAGTTTCTCATAATATTTACCACTGCCTCAGCATGTTCTGTTCTGTTCAAGACATGTTAAACCTAACATTTTACAAAGTCATACTTTGGTCAAAATAACAAAAGGATAAAGCACCACAACACTCTTTCCAACCCTGTCTCTGTTCCTTAACAAATGAGCCTCTTGCACAATGGCAAACTTCTGTTTTTCAATGAAGAGTGGTGACTCGGTTGAGATGAAATTGCGATGGATTAAACAATCTTGTAGATGTGACAACACTTTAGCCAGTGAAGCTGAATGGCTTGCTAAATCACATGTTTTCAGGCCTAGGCAGTCACAAATAAACAACTGGCTTGTGCTATTTTGATGTGTTGCCCCCCAGATACCCAAATACATGTGTAAAGGCAAAATGTTAAATTATTTTTCATAATACAGCACATTCTGTTTAAGACAATCATGAGTCTACTCACCCAGCACAGAGAGTGTGTGCTCAACTATAACTTCCGTCCCAGCACTGATCTTTCCTCTGTAGAGTCCACTGTCACTCTTCTGCAGGTTCTTCAGCTCCATAGAGAAGGTCTCCTTATTAAACTCCACTCTGCCTTTATGGGTGAATACTGTAACAGTGTCTTTGTGGGGTACATATTTCAATGTTGTATTTGGGCCATATTCCCAAAAAACAATATCTATCTGCTCCTTCTCCGGCTGCTGGTGTTGCTGGAACTCCAGAGTGACAGATCCTCCAGTTGGTCTGAACACAGAGGACTTAAGAAACCCAGCTGTGGAAGACAGATATGAAGAGTCATAGTGAAGTCACAATATGGTACATTACAACACATTGTTAGGAATTAGTTTTAAAGTTGGGGATATTGAATGATAAAGAGTGGTAGTACTAATTATTATTACCATCGCTTAGCGTGGTCATATAGTTGTCAACGTTTTTGGTCAATGCTTCAGGGGTCACCAAAACACCGGGGAACATGAACATAATAAGGTGCCATAATAAATAGCAAACTAGTAATTACCTAACCCTTTGTTAATATTTGTTAATTGTTACTAAAATATCTATTTGGCACAAGTTAATAGTTTTTTCATCATTAATTAAATATTAGTTGCTTGCATAAAATCTGGATGTTAATGTTTTAACAAATCTATTAACTAATATTGTACTAATATTTGTTAATAGTTAACTAAATGTCTTTTTGGCACTAATTAAGTTATTTCTCACATCATTTAAATGGTAAATGTTTATTTACAAACTATGTGTTAATAGAAAAGTTAATTACATATTATTATTTAACTAATTGTTATTCAACTGTGCTTCTACCTATCCCAATATGAACCACTCCCCTGGACCCTTACAATAAAGTTTAAGCTTAACTAGACTGCATTTCCGGCGGGAACTGCGAAAGTGTGCTTGCCCTGGTCCGGTCACCAACGTGAGCAGACAGTGACATACGCTATGTTGAACCTGGCTTGATCCAAGCATTCTAACAGTGCCTTTCAGTGTTGGAGCAGTGGCAATACCTCAAAAGCTCTATTCAACTATTGCCTTGTGGGGTGAATGCGGTTCGTTGGCTTTTACCTGTGGCCTGCCTTCGAATTTAGCTTCTATGACTAAAATCAAATCAATAAAATAAAACAACAGCAGTGATTGGCTGCAAAAATAAATAATGTCACGCGTCTTGCACCTCTCAAACTGGGCTATCAGGTAACCTAGAGAAAAATTAGAAATTATGAAATATGACCAAGGCATTAAAATGCTGCTTGTTTGTCAGGATATTTTTTCACTGATTTATTTTAGAAATATGAGCTATGAGTGTGAATGTTATATATTCCATCCCCTAATTCTGTTTTACTGGTTTATTTGACAAATAATCTATATGGATTTGCTCTATAAAGACCTTATGTCTTTTTGGGATTGTTTTGAGAGCCTATTGATGTATCTCAGAATAAAGGAATGTCCACAACATTAGTGATGGGGTTTTTTTTTGTGTGTAAATGTATTTTACTTAACTCATTGAATGTAGCTGGATACTCATGAACGCATGTCTCTAATAGCCACAATAGGAGTAATTTTAGCAACACCGTATTTTGTGTGCCCCATAACGACCCAGTGGATCATGAAAATGTGCCAAAATTCACATTCCTTGCTTGTTGTTGGTACATTAATCCCATTCAGATTGCCACTTATCTGAGATGTAAGAGTTCAGTATAGGTTTAAGGTCTGGGGCAGGGATTTGACATTCTGTGACTTCTTCATTGAGGGCTTGCTTAGCAGCACTGTCCGCTTTCTCATTTCCCCTCAGACCAACATGGCCTGGGACCCAGCAAAAAACTACACTCAAGTTCTGGTTCTTTAGACGTTCTAGTTGATCAAGCTCAGCTTTGGTTGTACTTTTTGCGTGACATTAAAGCCTACTGGAAAGATTTTTAATTAAATCCCTCTCACCCATAGTTTTCTATTTATTTACAAATGTACATAGGCCTACTGTAATTACATTTATACATAGTTATTCATCCTGCACATAAACTTATTCTTACTACTCTTTAATGTTGTTTCTGTACTACAATGACACAAACGTGTCTCTCTGAAGCTCTGTTCTAGAATCTTTGCTCTGAAGTCTGTCCCCGTTGCTAAGCAACATCAAATAAACGAAATGATAGTCTTTCAGTATTAAATGTGTGCGTGTGCTTCCGAATGGATGTGTGTGGTTTGCAATTAGAATAAACAAGAAATAACATTTCCAATAATTTCCCATGATAAATTACATAATATTTGCACCTTCCTTACTTGTGAATCTCACACTGTATAGGCTACACTAGTGAAATGTAATACAACGTTGCCACCTAGCGTTCAGATGTCGTTCTAGGCTATTTAACATTAACGTGACATTGCTTGTTTATTCTTTCGTCAACTCCATGCTTTTAGGAAAACAATCTTTTTATCATTCCCTCTTCAATGAGCGATTACCAGCTCGTTTTTGTAACAGAGATAGCTGTTTATTGTCCCTAGGTTTACAGAAACACCTATTCATATTAATACAGGAAATCAAGTTAACGCTGCCGACCACTGTTTGTCTATTACATGGCCCAGAATGCCTTGCATGTCTTTACAACAAAACAACCCAGTAAAACCTCATTTCCCGTAAATATATGAATTTGCATACTTGTAACATTTTTAATAATACTCTCCCATAATGACATTTAACAATAAGGAAATTTTTTATTTGAATACCGTCAATGTGAAAACAACTATTATGTAAGCTATATATAGCTACTGTTCTCCTAGGTATTTCAGTTCGTAAGTCCATACTATCCCATGGCAGAGCAAGGATTTCATGATTGGGCAAGGCTGCCTAGAGACATTGTGGCTCCCCAGAGAGATTATGCATACTTGGAAGGCATTGTGATAGCAGTACAACTGAAAATGTGAAAGGTGATAGTTACCAAAAATGGATGGGTGGTTTGCCAAATGATGGAAACTTTTGGAATATTTCTTTTTTTTTTTTTGCCTATGCACCCTCACACTGGAGTCCCCAGTTCATATACAAAATTTGGTATCGATATGTGACAGTGTTCCTGAGATATGGACGACTTCCTGTTTCGGAGCTTCGCCGCCGATTTCGTTTGGCTGTGACGGGCAAACGCTTTCGAAAATAAAAAATCCTTCCGCTAACATTTATGAGGCTTGGTCCAAGGATAACGTACGTCAAGTTTCGTGGCGTTCGGACCAAATTTTTGACCTGTGAAAATTTAGTTTCGCTTTCTGTTCAATCCAATATGGCGGACGAACGGCACGCCCACCTGACGTCATCTTCGCGACCAACTTACACCGGTACTGACCGGACGTTTTAAAGTTGGAACGGTGTCTCTGTCTCAAAGGGCCTAGGCGCTAGGGCTGACAAAATTAGGGAGACGGGAAAAATAATAATAAATATAACCGCAAGCGGTGATTTACGGGGTCCGAGCAAAACGAACATGAGGTAGCATAGCTTTTTAGTTTTACATATGCTTTGATTGTTTGGGCCCAATTGTTCAAAAGAAACGCGATTGGATTTCGGTTATCGGATTTCAGTTACCGGATTTCGGCTATCGGATTGGATCAAATCTTGAAAATGGCTTGTTCAAAGGGAAACAAGGATCCTGAAATTGGATTAGATCACATAATCTATTCTTGGTTTTGATCTGGATAAAACCTTCACTTTGTGTTGTTCAAAACTTTTGAGTTGGATTGGAATAAATTTGATGCATAAAATTAGGATTACCCTGTGCTGTAACGTTATAGTGTGCTAACCTCCACAACCTAATAGTATTCTAAAAATACCCTATTCTAGTGTGCTAACCTCCACAACCCAACAGTATTCTAACAGTAGTATTCTAGTGCGCTAATCTCCACAACTCAATAGTATTCTAACAATACTCTATTCTACAGGACTATGCATTTGTCATGGATAAGATGAAGCGTCTGTTAATGGAAGGCAGTGTTTCCCACAGAATGGAATTGTATTTGTGGTGGTAGGTGAAGGGGGGTGGGGGTGGGTTCTGTGTTGGAGTCAATAAGATGAACAACCTATAATTATGCAGTTATACTTGCCTTGCACGACAAGTCCTGTCAAGTAGCTGTAACGTTATAGTGTGCTAACCTCCACAACCCAACAGTATTCTTAACAGTATTCTATTCTAGTATGCTAACCTCCACAACCCAGCTGAAGGAACTGTAGGGGGCGATGTGGGTCGAGGTAGAGTGAGTGTGTGGCGAGCAGGCAGAGCCTCGGTCAGAAGGCTCAATGGTATGAAGTGATGACACGGAGATGGCAGGTTTCGGTGCAACACAAGTGAACTTTATTTGAGTTTCAATTCATCTGTTCTTTTGTTCTTTACTTGTATGTGTGCTGCATCAAAGAGCAAACAGAAAATGGAGTAATCAGTGAAATGGGGTAAATCAGTACAGATCCCAACTCACAAACAAACCAATTGACATTTGAACAATAAACTGAAATCATATGGCTATATAAGGTACAACTAAACAATACTTGACATCCCAAGTCAACCAACATCACCTAATCATCTCTCACATGGGACTCCAACACACCAAACCAACAAACAAAGACCTTAACTATACACATGATGGCAGAGCTACTCTACAAACTGATAAACATCACAAAAGTCATAGTGAGGGTCATTAAAGTGATGACTTACGTTAACTCAAAGACGCACACAAAGCAGGACACACTGGAGTGCTGAGTTGAGATGAACAAAAGAGTGAACTGAGGGCGAGCAAACAATTTATCCTGGTCTGAGCCCCTGCTCCGGAGCTACAGGGTTTCCCAGCAGGTAAACTGGGTGTGGTTTGGTGACAGCCAAACAATCCAGCAATTTCTCCACAGCACCTCCTTACACTGACAGACTTTGGAAAGATTTGCAAAGATTTGGAAAAGATTTTTGAAAGACTACAGTCTCAGACCCTCTCACATCTAAAGACAAGTAGTAGAGTTTTAAGTCACAGACTATGATTTTGCAATGACTAGGGATCTTGCAGGGTCACTATTTACAAGACTGCAACACGATTCCTTTAAATTATTACCCATCGTGCAATAGATAAACAGGAACTGAAAATGATAGCCTACTAAACTCAAAGTCGTATTTTCGTGTTTCTGCAGCATTGTTTCATGCGTGACATCCTTAACCGATACAGAGTTGTTCTGTCAAGTGGAAGAGCCGACTAAATATGTATAAGAAATGACAAATATTATAAGAATAACAAATAATTATAGGCTACAGCTGTGTCGGAGTCAATAAGATAAACAGCCAATAATTATACAGTTACACTACAAGTCCATATTGACAAGTAGCTCTAATGTTATAGTGTGTTAACCTCCACAACCCAACAGCATTCTAATGTAGTATGCTAACATCCACAACCCAACAGTATTCCAACACTAATGCTTCAAGTGGGATTTGAACTCTCAACCTAAGGATCACCAGTACAAGGCATTATCCCACTGAGCCAGTGTCAATCCTACATGTTGGCCAGTCACATTCACATGGTGAAAATGTGTGTTGGTAAACACACAAGAAAAACTCCAAGCATACATTTGACAATAAAATGAAGGGCTTTCCTAAAAGAATACACCTGAAATCTTTTTGAAATTCTGGGGCAATTAGACATTTGTAGAGAAGAACACTAATGGATGAAATATAAATATGATAGACTTAATGACGAAGGAAAAATAATGAACAAAGAAGTTCCCCTAAATGTCAGAGTGTCTCGGCGTTCTGATTCTTGGCAACTAATGACTGTGTATGTTGATTGCCTGATGTCATTCAGGTGCTGTTCAATGGTGTGAATCTTCAATAACCAATAGTATTCGAGCTAGAGCCTAAAGCACTACCAGGGATTCGAACTCTGAACCTAATAAACATCAGCACTAGGCATTATCCCACTGAGCCACTGACAATCCCACATATTTGGCAGTCACATTCACATGGTGAAAATGTGTGTTGGCAAACACACAACATCAAGAAAATTCCTAGCATACATTTGACAATAGAATTAAGGGCTTTATAAAAAAGAGTACAGATCTGAAAATGTGCACTGTTAATGGTATCCACATAATGATGGTTGTATGGTTGTTCTCCAAGGGAAAAAAAATACTCATATAGGAATATAGGTGATATAGGAGAAATGGGCTGAGTGGTCGAACTTTATTGGCCTATATCTCTGAAATGGAAAAACATATCCAAATTCTTTTGATAACTTTTGTGAGGCTTGGTCTAAACATTGTCTGTGTCTTGGTCTAAACATTGTCTGTGTCTATTTTGAGTCTAGGTCAATCTGGTAAGGAGAAATAAGCATTTTTGACAAGAGCGCCACCTTTAGGTGCAGTACCCCACATTTTGGGTTATGGGTAGTGGGGGGTACTGGTAACAATACTTGAAAATGTGAAGTTTCTAGGACTTACGGTTTATAGGAATATAGGTGATCTAGGAAAAATGGCCTAAGTGGTCTAACTTTATTGGCCTATATCTCTGAAATGGAACAAAATATCAAAATTCTGACTGATAACTTTTGTGAGGCTTGGTCTAAACATTGTCTGTGAGAATTTTGGTGAAGATTTGATTATTTTTGAAGAGTGTGAAACTTTTTATAATGTTTAGCTTTTCCATGAAATTGTGTCAAAAGTAAACATTTTTAGACCATAAGACCAGGGCCAAAAAGATGCATCTGAGTTTAGAGATTAATATTATGAAAGAATTTTGAGTCTAGGTCAATCTGGTAAGGAGAAATTAGCATAATTAACTTTTTTTTCCAACAGCGCCACCTTTGGGTGCAGTACCCCAAATTTTGGGTTATGGGCAGAGGGGGGTACTGGTAACCATACCTGAAAATTTGAAGAGTTTTGGAGTTAAGGTTTAGGCTGCAGTATGACTTTTACAGAATCTTGGCCAAAAATGAACGGTACAGAAACAATAGGGGTCCTGCAGCTACGCTGCTCGGACCCCTAATAAAACTTAAGAAGAACAATAAGTGTGCTGCTTTGCAAGCACACTTAATTAATATATTAGCAGTATATAGCTATCAGCATGGGGCCTCTTATAATAAAGTTGGTTAAGCTTAATTAATATATTAGTAATATATAACTATCAGTATGGGGGACCCTTATAATAAAGTTGGTTAAGCTTAATTAATATGTAGGGCAGTTCCAGCGTTATGGATGTGACAATTGGACTCATATTGGTAAACAAAATGCCTTAGAGTGGGGGCAAAATTAGTATCAGTGAATTCATTTGCATAACCTTTAATGGAACCTCTGTCCTCTGAATACTGAGAAATCCTCAAATTTCATATAATCAATTTCATCCTAAGAATACAAGGCATTTTATCAGCGTTATGGATGTGACATGAAATGGACACACTTTTGTGAGAGATTACAGGTTTTCTACAAACTCTGTGAATTTTGAAGGAAACTGCCGAAACTATGATATATGTAGCATGAAGGAGACTTGAATGAACACAAAAAGTGTGTTTTTGTAACTATGCGTCATTTTCGTAATGCATTATGTAGGAAAAACTGGCGTAATGGATGTGACGGTTTCACGTTATGGATGTGACGTGTCTGAACCAGTCCTCGACAAACTACATAAAACACATAATTAAGTAATGAATTTTGATATGAAATTTAAATAGTAATCATGAAAAACTAGTGATGAAATGATTGCTTCCTCAGTGCCCACTAAGAGACACAGGAAGAATCAGGACGACAAGTAATTTAAAATATAAAAAATACATTTATTTTTTTCTTTTACCGTCATCAATTTTGGTCAGTGATTCCCCAGTTACTGAAACACCAGGGAACATGAAACTTGGTGGCCACTCTCTTAAATAACTAGCCCTACCTGAACCGTTGCACCCAAGATGACAAAATATGTATAGTATGTCAGTCTCAAGAGCCCGCATCAACCTAACCCATACCCACTCATTTGTGATTTGCACACATAAAGTACATGTGCACACACACACATGCACACACAAACACACACACACGCACGCATGCACGCACAGTCGCACACAGACAGGCAAGCACACACACATAAACACATACAGACAGGCAAGCACACACACACACACACACACACACACACATACACAAACACACACACACATGAATGCAGACACATAAACACACAAACACAGGCACGCATACGCATGTGCGCATGCAAACACACACACACACACACACACTTATAAACAAAAGCAAACTCACATATGCACACACTCATTTACATGCACATGAGTTGCAGGAGTAGGAAATGGAGACAAATTGACAAGCGTGATTTATTTTTGCGAAGAGAATATGCAGGACTGAGAGGCGGTCATATTTTGTACCGCTATGCGGTACATCTAGTTTATTGCTGCCGTTACTTATGTTACTCTGTGGGTATTAGCTACAGAGGACCTGACACTTCAAATGCTGGCATATCGCGTCACATTTAAAATTAAACTGTGTTAAGCAGACGTGAACGGCAGGCTGAACAGATCTGCAACAGAAGGAGGTTGCTATGTTAACTCCAGCTGCAAAGTCAGCCATCTTCACCAGCTAACACGATAATCCAGTTACTGTACAACAACAGTATGACAGTTACAGGAAGATAATCGCTCAGATTTTCGTTATTAGGCCACTTGAAAATAGGCTATGGCTAGGCTAATCACTGGAGGTATTTTATTTTGTTTGTTTTGCTAATGGTTAGGCAAGACCTCCCTGTGGTTTTGATCAACCTAATAATCTTTGAAATGTCAATTGTAAACACTAAGGTGAAATGCGTTTAAACTGACATGCCACCAGAACAGACGTTTTATAGGCTTTGAGGTATAATAAAGTCTCCAGTCTTGTAAATTCACATTATGTAACATCCATAACGTCACATCCATAACGCACCATTAAAGGAGAATTCCGGTGTGATATTGACCTAAAGTGTATCGAAACATGATACCGAGTGTGAACGTATGTCTCATAGCCCATCTCGGCTTGTCCCCTGCACTCCAAAATCTGGCGCTAGTTAGCCGATGTTACCAACATCTTTTTCAATAGTGGTGCTTTGGCATCGGGCTAGCCATGCAAATAAATCACTGTTTTACACCCATTTACGAGGCTCAATGTATCTCCACACTTCATTGGTAGACTTCCGAGGGCCCTGACATTTAAAACGAGACATTGAGAACTTTGAAAAAGCACTGGTAGTTTACTTACAAGACGATTTATACAGACAGTATCTTCACGAAGTTTAGCGTTTGCAGCCATCTTGAATTTAGTCACGATAAGTCGAGCAACGAGTAAGAATGAACAGCTATGATAAGGGATCAGATTCCAAAAATAATTCAGTGGAAATGCATGGATTCCAGTTGCTGCTACTGGAAGAAACTGGAATCCATGCATTTCCACTGAATTATTTTTGGAATCTGATCCCTTATCATACCTGTTCATTCTTACTCGTTGCTCGACTTATCGTGACTAAATTCAAGATGGCTGCAAACGCTAAACTTCGTGAAGATACTGTCTGTATAAATCGTCTTGTAAGTAAACTACCAGTGCTTTTTCAAAGTTCTCAATGTCTCGTTTTAAATGTCAGGGCCCTAGGAAGTCTACCAATGAAGTGTGGAGATACATTGAGCCTCGTAAATGGGTGTAAAACAGTGATTTATTTGCATGGCTAGCCCGATGCCGAAGCACCACTACTGAAAAAGTTGTTGGTAGCATCGGCTAACTAGCGCCAGATTTTGGAGTGCAGGGGACAAGTCGAGATGGGCTATGAGACATACGTTCACACTCGGTATCATGTTTCAATACACTTTAGGTCAATATCACACCGGAATTCTCCTTTAAAGGTTTTAAAAGCAAGTAAGTGGCACAATTTGGTCATCACACTTTACATTGATATAAATCAGCTTTGCACAGACACTATGGACATTGTCGCATCAACACTGTATGTGTAGCATAAACTTTTCCTATAAAACGTTATGGATGTGACATGGCCATGGAACTTGCTGACTTAAAAACAAAAGCCTTACAAATGTAAGGAGTTGTGCACTTAAAGGCAAGATGAGCATAGACATTGCTCTACCATTCCCTTGTCAATCTGGAATTTGTCAAATGGCACAATTTGTTTGAACCTTGGGTCCATTTATCCACTTTTTAAATATGTATAATATTACCATGTGAAAAATGTTGTTTCTGTATGGTTGCACACCATATTTATGATGTAAAAAGAGTGTAATTCTCAATCAAATTCAATCAGATCAGTTACAAACAATAAAATATAGATCTAAATGAAGATTTTAACAACAGTTCTATTTGCGTATGCACAACTTTTTTTTCCATGGTAAGGATGACCTTTGCATGGAATTGCCCAGTATATAACTATCAGTATGGGGGACCCTTATAATAAAGTTGGTTAAGCTTTAAGTAATATATAATTAGTCAGACGGTGAAGGGACTGAGACCAAAACTGGCTTATCACATTTATTTCTTTAGAAAAAGTTAAAACAAAACATGCCTTCAGGCACTGGCATACATAAAACAGCATCTGCACAAGCAAAATAAAAAGATATAGTTTAATGGGCTATATTAGGTTACATGCATCATTCCTATACCATCACTGTCAGCCCTACTAGCAAGGGAGACATGGAATGTTCAGGTGCACAGAACGACAGTCAACTCATATTCTGAGACTCACTAAACATTCACAGACGTAGACCATACGGAGGTAAATGCATAAACATAATGCTAAACTAAATGTACATTTATTTCCTGCTAGACTGAATTGCACTTTCCATGCACACTAAACTAAACTACACTGAATGCATGGAAAGTTGCTAGCGGAGTTTACAGCTAGTCACATAAGACTCAATGTGTATGAACTTGTGGTCATAATGAAAACATTAATAAACTTTCTCTAAGTTGCTAGAATTGCACCCAAATCCTAACAATACATGTAAAGTAATATAATACAGGTGATATGTCGAAGTTTTCAACTTACAGATACAAAATTAAAACAAAGTGGGGGGTGCTTTGTACAGTCAACCTACCCAATGCAAAGCATACCGCTTCTGATCGAGTACGGCAACAATACAAGGACAAAACGCAGCAGAGCTGCAGTATACCGTTTCTCCAAAGGGGGCTCCAAAACACCAATCTCAATAAAGCTGCTGAATTACAGCGTAAATCACATAGGGCCTACAAACACTAAACTACATTTCTAACTCTGTTACACCCACCTCCCCTGAATTTCACCAAATTTGAGCAGCAACCAAATAGTACTTCAAAAGGCAAAAAGGACCCTACTTTCAAACACTAGAGGGTCACCAATTACAGGACAGCCAACCACAAAGGTAGGATGAAGTGGAAGAAGAGGTGCGCAAACTCTCACACAACCAACCACTGGCAGTAGGGTGCCTTATACACCCCACAAGACCATAAAGCCATAAACCATAAATTCCATAAATTCTCCATAAAGCTAATCAGAAAAGCTTGGACCACATAACCATGTTACCAAACGTGTGTATGACCTCAACTCTAACTATGTCTAATCATGAAAAACCTGAAACACTGACCTGCAGATAGCCTGCATAGACGGATGTGTGTGTAGCAGATTGGGCTACACCCTATTATTTGGCTCCTTTGCTTCTCCCCCTGTGCTGGATTGGTGTGGCTGCGTTCATCCTAATTACGGGGCGGACCTTGGCAGACTTATATCTAGGAACGCAAATTGCTACCTGGATGTGCTACTTTCTCTCTTTCCCGTCTTCCGGGGCACATAGTAGTTTGGCGTGGATCACAACTTGGCTGGTGAAGCCGCCATCAAGTGAATGCTTTCACGAGTAAGGTAAGCTACCTGACGTTTATCTGTGCTGGCTGATCTAAGCGTGCACGATTGCTCTTACATCCAGTATATCTCCACTTCCGTGTTGTAGAGCTTGGTCTGTTCTGTCGGCGTTGAGGCCGGTGTAGCACTGTTGAGCCTGGTGTCTGCCATAAAGTAGCTAGAGGTAGGCTTGTTTATTTTAAACCCATTTCGTAGTCTAATTGATCTCCGTTTGCAAACGGCAATCCTAATTGCCTCTAATCTGTTATTAGCAGTGTTGTCGGAGCTAACGCAGCTTCCCCTCCCTCAACTTGATGGTCAGGAACGAAATCTTTTTAACTTGGTATGTTTGTGGACAATATATTAAACTGTTAAAGGCTAATTTGCTATCTTTATTGTCCGTGATGGTAGTCTGTATACACTTGTTGATTTCCACAGATATATGAAGTCGGCCGGCATCACCAAGTGTCTCCACGCCACACGCGGCTGCTGTTCTGTCTCTTATGAAGTTTATTGCGTCCTCTTCAACCCTCGGTTTGACGCTGGGGTTATTGTGTAACCTACTGGTTGTTGGTCCTGTCCTGGTATTGTTTGTCGTACCAGTTGGGATTGATCGTGCATGGGATTCATTTTGACTTATCTGCATAATGCATGTTTAGGGCTGTCTGGCCGTGTGATGCATGCTTTGCATGTTTGATTGATTGCTTGCTTTTCTCTGTGTATTTGCATGTGGTTTATTATGTTCTACTCCTGTGCCTTTCCTTTTTGTTCCCTGTTAATGCATGTTTAGAGCTGCTTTGTGCTGCATGCACATTTGAGTATTTGCGGGGTTAACTCACCTGTATCTTACAGCCCCTTAATTGTAGTGTTGCATTGTGGGAACTGCTGTGCATGTGTGTGGTTGTTAGTGGTGTGTGAGCGTGTATTTGTGTGCAGTACCGTTATTCCCCCCATCGCCGTGACCAGGGCGGTTGCACTGCTCCAGCTTGACCTCTGGGGCCGTCAACATCTGTGAGACGGCCGTTCCAGCCTCCAGCCCCACAGCTCAAAAGCTAAGTATAACCATACCGGCTAACGCTAAGTTAGTGTGATTGTGCTACCCACAGTTCTAACCATAGTCTCTCCCCCTCTCTCCCTTGTTCTCCTTTGGACAGGTGCGGTGTGGTCCAAGCGAGCGGCAGGCTCACCCTCAGGTGGTGGGGTCCCTTCACGTTTCCTGTAGCACACCTCGGGTGTCACTCCTTAGCTTTGGAGTGCAGTGTGATTGCAGTGCGAGTGCAGTGATTGCAGTGTGATTCTCACATGTGATGTGTGGGTGTCTTCTGGACCGCTTCCCCCCCCCCCTGTAGTCCTGCCGGTCGTGGTAAGCCCTCGCCCTGCTCCGTTTTCCCTTTTCTTGAGATTGCCCATAGACCTTGTGTGCCAGCTGACGTGCAGCCTCGCTGGTCACCGTATGTACGGTATGGTGTGTATGTGTGTTGTTGTGTCTCTCATACTGGTATCTTTCAGGGGAATTGCTGAGACATTTCCTCAGAGTTGGGTTTTTTTATAATTGTAACTAAGATCTGTCAATAAAATGTATATTTTTGGAATCTAAGTCTCTAGCTTCTCCTGAGTTTGAACCTGTTTGACCTAAATTGAACTCAAAGGGTTAGCATTGGCTTAAACTATTTCCTAGGGGTGAACCCTCCCCCTAGGTGGCGTTGTCGTCACTACATTATACTAAATTTCTCATACCACTTGCCACATGTGTGAACAATATCTTGTCTTGACATAGTTTGAATCAGTCTGTCAACTGGCTTGAGAATGCGACCAAATCTAGACGTCACCTGTGCGGATGTACTAGGATTTTCAGACTGTGAGACATAAGCTACTGTATCAACATTGTTCAACATGGAAAGAAAGTCAAAATCTCGCAAAAGAAACTCGAGATCTCGCAAAAGAAAGTCAATATCCCGCAAAAGAAACTCGAGATCTTAGAAAGTCAAGATCTTGCAAAACAAACTCGAGATCTCGCAAAAGAAACTCGTGATCTCGCAAACCTAGTCAGTGTTTGTCCCAAGTACATACCTTTTCTCAGTTTTTTTTTTTTACCTTCGTTTTTTTTTTTTTTCATGTCACCTCCCGGGCTCCGTACTTCTTCCTCTCTTTGCCTTTAATTTATGTTGTTGGGGGCTCACCTGTTGCCCAGTGTTTAACTGATTGTGGAGTTTACAGTGAAGCACCTTAGTGTCTTTATACCCGATAGCTCTGTATAAACAATTGGTTCATGGGTGTGTATTTTTGGAAGGTACAGTGCCTTGAAATTGCAAAGAGGAGACATTATCTGAGCTGTTTGTGTCTACAGTAGAAAAATGTGTTTAGAGTTTTGTAAATCAATGTGTGTATTGTTTTGCAAAAAGTGTGATACTGATAATGTGCTGGGCTGATATTTTGCAAGTTGCTTTTGTAAGTTTTCGCTAACTGTGTAGGTTACTTTTGATTTTAGTGTTTAAGCCTTTGTAAAAAACTGTAAACGCTACATTAATGTCAATTCAGGTTGCTGTTTACACAGTTACATTTTGTGTATGTTTTTTTTTTATGAATTGAATTCTGCAGTGCCACTTAAGGCAGTGGATCTCTGACCTCTCACACACACACACACACACACTATATAGATTTAACCTGGGCTACATATATATATATATAGTATAATGTGGTTTGTTGTAAGATTACATGTTGAATTTTGTATGAATATGGGTCGCTATAATTTAACAAATTGAAATATATATAATATTTATAAATATTGTTCCACGTGCCCCTTTTTCAATTTGAGCACCTGGCACCTCCAAAGGTCTCTGCACGGACCTGAACAGGGTCACCATATCTCAATGCTCCTATGGTCATGAGGATCCGAAAGCTGTCACTTGGTTTCCCATTTTTAAACATTGCAATAACGGGGGCAACCAGAGTCAGTGGAACCGAAAAATAAACTTGGTGATCCTTGGCAAATTAATCACATTCTAAAACCACCTCTTCCATAAAAACACTGTCAATTCTTGTCAATTACAATGTTGTTCTGCTTTAGGCCTGGTGCTCAGTGTTCAAAGGCAATTAGAGGAAAACCAAAACACAATAAATAAGTAGATACCAGCATTTGGATGGGAAGGAAAGAGGCTAATCTAAAAGAAGCATCATGCATCCTCGAATCAATGGCCTTTGTACTGTGTACTTTGCAACACCCCAAAATTAAGTGTAGCCTACCCGCTAATGTCAACCATCAGTTAGTTAAATGTTTCTACCTGTATGAAGTGCGAAGGCCAGCTGAAAGAAACAGCACAAAATCCTCATCGACATTCTGAACACAACCGTATACTAAATGTTGAAGAATTGTTTCCTGTAAATGGGGGTGGGGGAGGCGGGAAGATATGTCAGTTGCAGTAAGCCGGCAGTGGTGTGAGAAGAAACATTGGCCTACTTTTTTTCATATGTTTTTCACATGTTCCACATCCTTTCCCTGAGTGATGAACATAGGCTATGCCTAAACTCACATGTTACAGGGATAGTCTTTGTTTAGGGTGTAGCCTATGTTTTCAAGTAAAAGACAAACATGTTGCTGTTGGGTGGAAGCCTTGTAATCGGAACGCACCCCTTGTATCTCCAAATCCATGAATTTTCAGGAAATGGGGAAAAAAACACTTGAATTTTTTAAATAATCCAACATTGCGTCATTAAATTTATTATTTTTCTTTTTTTGGAGATACAAGGTTTCCACCCGCCTGGGCCTAACAATATGACACCACAATGTCGCCACCTGGCGGAGAGTAACAGGAGTGGCGTTGTGGTGTTGTTATTGTTGTTAAAATGGCGACCGGAGGAGAGGCCCCCCCGAGTCTTGGTACCTTGCCCTGTTGGGATTTGCAGAACATTTTAGGACATCCAGCCCCCCGAAGATTCGTCTTTGCGTGCATTGTCTCCAAGCCGTTTTTCAGTTCATGCCGCCGCAAAGGGTCAAAGCCGAACTCATTTTCAGCTGGGTTCTGTCTTATATCATCACACTAAGAATAGCGAGCTGGCCCGGAATCACTTGGAAAAAGACACAGGAGAGCAGGCCTATGGCTGGTCCTGTTGTGCTGTCCTCCATGTGAACTCTCTGTGTAAAAGTGTTACTCGTAATTAATTAACGTTCATATTACTTGGATATATAGTATTGGAGGAAATAATTAAAAAAATTATTAATTATTAGTCTTTAGAAATAGGGGAAAGACCAAACAGGATACAACAAGGATCGAGGAGAATCGAGGATTTGAAAGTGCTTTATCCTCAATAAAATATTGGTCACAGGATGGTGACGCGCTGTTCGGGGGGAGAGAAGTTGAGATGCTCTGCCAGCAGTTTTGCATCGATAGCCCGCGGAATGTCATCAGGGCTTTCAGGGAAAGTGTATCTAGTTGATCATTGGTTACTGGGTGTGGATGGTCATCATTGCAATATATAGCATACTTTAGCGCCGAGTCTTCTACCCTTGTTGGACTGTTTTGTTGGTTCCCCTGTAGGCTACCTCCTGTTTTCCCGGTCTGTGTGCGCGTGTGTGTGTGTGTGTGTGTGTGTGTGTGCGCGTGATTGTTTGTGTCTCCCGCTCCCTCTCTGTGTCATAGAATGTGTCAGTACCGATGTGTTTTGATTGGAGGGAGGTGTCCAGGGGGGAATATTTAGGGTTTCAGATAGATATTCAGATGTGTCAGTCAGAAATCACTAATCATTCCACGCTGTATCTAGTTGATTATTTATTACTGGGTGGTCATCATTGCAATATATAGCATAGCCTAGGCCTACTATATATGTTTTTATTTCGGCCTATGCGTAGGGTGTTTGTCTAGTTTTTTTCGATAATTTGATAATGGATAATTGCTGCTTTTTTTACATTTTACACCCATGCAGTGCCGTGTGTTACAAGTTCTGAAGTGAATAAACATTGCCCTGATGTACACACCGCGTTGTTTAGTTTTTTTTAGTTCAGAGCTATGTACGCAGGTTTTTTTTATTGTTGTTGGTCCGTAACCTCAAATCCCCGTTTTGAGTCGCCGGATCCACCCCGCCTTTGCGCTCCGGCACCTCCCACTTTACAAATTAAGCACTGACTGTAGCCTATAAGCTTCGTACATAATGTTAAACATAGTTTTGGATTCAGTGGCAAGATTTCTTGATTGTACAGTGCCTGTCTCTCAGTAATGTTTTAAAATGAGAGCTTCGTCAGATGGCAGTAGGCTACTTTGTCGGCAGTCTTGAGAAATTCGCTTTCTAACAGAACATAAATATGCTGCCCAGAAACCTCGTGAATAGTTCTGATTTTTTTTAACTACACTAACGAGGTTGAAATATAGCCTTTGTCTACAGCATCTCCTTAACAGTAATGTTAACAAAATGACAGCATTCATATGACAAAGGAAAACGAATTCGGTCACTCAAGACAGATAGATAGATAGATAGATAGATACTTTATTGATCCCCAGGGGAAATTCAAGACTGTGCCACAGCAACCAGTGTAGGCTACAGTCCTACCCAATAGGCCTACTTGAAGCAGATAGCGTTGTCTGACGGTCGAGTGGGTTAATGCACGTATTTCCAGAACAGGTCTGCAACTTTCAGGCAGTTCTGAGTTTGAATCTAGGCAGGAGTAATGATGCAACGGTTTTCCTTTAGAAATCTTTTTTATTGAATCGAAGTTGTAGCCTACTACAGACATTCGATGAAGTGTTCTGCAATGAGTCTGTTTTTAACCCAACTAAAAGATAGCCCAGTAAATTAACTAAACTTTTCCCAGTAGCAAACAGTTTTTTCTGGAGGCTACTTTGAAACTTCTGCGGGGTAACGGGAGCATATGTTTTTAAAACATAGGCCTAACTTGCATCTTTCCATTCCAACCATTATTAGGCCTAGGCCTATTGTTATCATTTTTTGCAAGGTGTTGCTCCTGGCAAGACTTGTTTATAAGACGTTTGGTGATTAATTGATAGCTGTTTTGGGACACGTTAAACTTTCTTTATACACGGGTTTCCCATTTACCGACAAAACTAGATGCGCGCGCAGCCGTGGGGCAGAAGACGCTTGGTGGCCGTCCACAACGTTATAAACTTAACCTAAATAGGCGGCTGCTGAAAGCTACAATCGCATACAAAAATGCATACAACACAGAACCCGCTTCTCGCATTAGTCACTGACAGTAGACACGCTTCCAGCCTAATGACTTTCACACATGATTTGAATGATTTACAGTAGGCCTAGACACATCAGCGCTCCACGTGTAGAGACTGTGCAGAATACAATGTGTGAATGGTGCTCAATGATTTGCCAATAGCCTATAATAGTCTTCTGCTGGGTTGCATGTAGCCTACAGTTTTACTGTACATGTTTTCAGCCTTTATTGGTTAAATGACCATTTTTATTACGAAAATATTTCTTAACTTCAAAAACTCAGTGTCTAAAACTCAGTGTCATTCACACTCAACCCTCTTGACGTTTGGTGATTAATTGATAGCTGTTTTGGGACACGTTAAACTTTCTTTATAATGAGCGCATAAAACGACTTGTTGACGTTTTGGGACATTAAGCTATGTTAAGCTTTTTCACATTAAGGATTGTATGTCCTTAATTTATTTATATATTTAGGCTACTTGCGCAAACCCTGGATACTTTTATTGCCACACAACAATATTGGTAGTATTTGTTACATTAGCTTCAAAAAGCACCGCTTCAGAAAGCTGCACTGCTTGTGAAAGAAGGGGGTGGGGGAGGGGAGCTTGCAGCCAAGTGTCAGAAAAATGCATGCAACACAGAACCAGCTTCTAGCATTAGTCACTGACAGTAGACACGCTTCCAGCCTAATGACTTTCACACATGAGGCGTGCCACATCTGGAAAGCCGTCTGGCCGACAGAACAGCACAGCTTGCAGCAGAGAAAGCTCGAGTAGCCGAGAGAGACGCCGAGAATGATCGGTTGAAAGCGGAGGTCAACAACCTCAAACGAGAGCTTCAACAACTCAGAGAGACCAGCCACTTGGAGAGCCACAGAGACATTTTACAGGAGATGAGAGCTGGAATCAGAGAACTTCGGGCGATGCTACGTGAGCAGAGAAGTTATTCGATGTCTGAGAGACCAATCCCCAGGTGCACCTGGACACCAGCTCCAGAATCGCCCTCCTTGCAGATGTCTCCATTGGCCCTCTCCGTCACACTCAACGACAGCATCCAAGTTCCAAGTTCCTAGATGTAGGTACCGAAGACCACGACCACCAAGATTCACCAACAGAGCTATGGCCAAGTGGGCAGATACGGATGCCTGCTCTTCAGGTCCATCGTCACAGAGGAACACTATAAAGCCTGGAGCAAAACCACCAACTGGGATGGATCGAAGGGCAAGCGAGCACTGCCACAGAATGTGAAAAAATTTGTGGTCTCAACACTGCAACGAAAGTTTCCTGCTATGGGGAGGAGTGACCTGAAGGACTGCATCAACAAGATCAACGAATTCCTCCGCACAACACGCAGATCTTCCCAGGGATTCAACGTGCTTTAAAAGAACCATATGTAAGATTGTGGCCAAAACTGGTACTGCAATCACTTTCAAATTACTGTAGAGCGGTGTATCCCCTCCCCCTCCCCCCTGACTCGAGGTTGCCAACCCGGATGCCGAAACACTACTAACTTCGTGATTAGTACATACAGTAGGTGGAGGGTGGCGCATCAGGCCAAAACACAACATGACATGACAAAACACAACATCAACATCAGTTGAGGGCTGCAACTTCACTTTTTAAAATGACAATATCCTGGCCGGACTACTGTTGTCAGTGATATAAATATTTGAAATGAACATGATTTATTAATGTCTAGTGACCTACCAGGGCCATTTTATGATTAATTAAAATACATTTCTTACATACGGTTCCTTTAAATGTAGACAGTAGAATGTAAAATGTAGACTGTTTATTATTTCAATAAATACGTTTTCTCTGAAGCACTTTCCCGACTTCGTCTTTCTATAGGCTAAGCATATTATGGAGATAGGGTAGAAAACTGGATTTAACTAAACAAATGTAACTAAGTAAACTGATTGTTTACTCTACAGTAGGCTATGTTGTCCCTCTCAGGCTGTACAGTAGGCCTATTGAAAGTAGGCTAATGAGTTCAATAGACACATTAGCGCTTCCATAATGACTTTCACAACTGATTGTTTAGCTTAGGCCTACTCTACAGTAGGCTATAGGTTATGTTCCCCCTCTCAGGCTGTACAGTAGGCCTATTCAAAGTAGACTAATGAGCTTAGACACATTAGCGCTTCCAGCCATAATGACTTTCACACATGAATGATTTACAGTAGACACATTAGCGCTCCACGTGTAGAGACTGTGCAAAATAGGCTACAATGTGTGAATGGTGTTCAATGATTTGCCAATATAGTCTTCTACTGGGTTGCATGTAGCTACATGCTTTCAGCCTTAATTGGTTAAATGACAATTTTTATTCCGAAAATATTTCTAAAACATCAAAAACTCAGTGTCGTTCAGACTCAACCCTCCTATTGCTTGCAGTTTGTTAAATAAAGCGCTGCAGATTACATTATTTATTTCTGATTAATTGCGTCTTTCAATGTATTTTGCAACATGCTTGTTAGGCTGGGCTACTGTCAATGTACTTGTACAGGTAAATGTTCAACAATTGCTGGTGTACAGGCTATAATCAATTAGCTAAATAATTTGTTCAGCTGTTTAAAAATAAATTTGTGCTACATTCAAACGCAAAAAGGTGCTTTGATATCTTTTTCGTTTGAACGTCGGCAAGCAGGCATGCTGCGGTTGCAATAAATGAGGATAATTGGTTTTATCTGCGGATTTATTTTTTGCATTATTTTGAATGACTCAACAGCACGTCTACTTTTTTCACACGCATCGAAGTTCTAACACACAATCCCCTCTCGCTTTCTCTCTCTCCATCCCTGCGCACAGTGCTTTCTTAAAGGAGCTGCACCATGTTACAACAATTGCATCTACATTTTCATATTAGAATGTTTTGTCAAGTGTAAGCTTAAACTACCGTGATCAATTTAAGTTCCCGTGCCCCCGCTGAAAGTCTCATGCGCTTATCGTTACACTATCAAATCTATAAGTAACCGTGACAAATAGGGTATAAGATATATAAACTCACACTATTGTATTATCATATATGTTTGGTAATAGCTCAACTTTCTCTGATTGTTCTACTGACTTGGACTGACTTGGAAACTGCGTCATGGAAGCAGTAAGTCAAGTCGCATCAAAAATAGTAGTGGCAGAACTCCCAAGTGACACCTTGTGGTTGTTTGTGTCAACTGCAGTTTGTGCCATTTCTGCTGAGAAAATGTGGTGCGTGATTCATGAAGGAACCCGTCCAAACTTAACTGGGAACCACTGTAGCAACTCTGGGAGGTACTGATGCCAACGGCTCTGCTTCTCAACGGTTAAAGTGCGCAAAATGTCCAATAGAGTCTGATTCATCCGCTCTACCCTCCCTGCTGGGTAGTACGGCGTGGTCCTACTCTTGGACACCCCATAGAGTTCACACAATTGTTGCATAATGGCCGATTCAAAATTGGGCCCCTGGTCAGCATGCAGCCTCATCGGACACCCAAAGGGGAGAATTACAGAAGACCACAGAGCTCTGGCGGTGGTAAGTGCAGTCTGGTCACGAGTGGGTATGGCCCAGGAGTAACGGGTAAAAAGATCAGTCACGACCAGGATATTTTGGTAAGTGTCTGCCCATTGATAGTATATATACTCTGCATTAAAGCTTAGAAGACACTTGTTACTGGTTACTTGACTCAGCAACTCTTTGTTGTACGACTCAAGAAACTTCTTCAATCAGAGATTGCCTCCAGCACCCTGACAACTTTCGACTGCATTATACTCTACTCAACTCTGTACACTTGAATAAATATTCAAAAGACAAAACTCTTGGTTCAAAGAAGTTTTCTCTGGTTTGACTCAAAGAACTTGGTTTTAAGTTCTAGTTTATACACTCATTTCTCTGAAAACTACACAAATCCAACTAAGGCATAAGGTAAGTTCATTCTATTAACCCTTTGCAGACCGCGCCGAACATTCCATTTTTTCATACTCGATGGCCTTATGGCACAAAAAGGCTTATTGTGTGGTTATGCTACATGACAGAGACATATTATTTTAAAAATATCTTTAAAATTCAACCCCAAAAAACACAAAACTATCAGTTTGTCAAGATTAATCTCATTTTTCCCCCAATTTCTGTTGTAGATAGAGAAAAACTTAGAGTGTATGAGAGATTCACAATGTTGTCCTCTACACAGTGATAAAAACAGAATCAATGTATCACCTTTTGTTCAAAAGTTATGATAAATTTATTAGACCTTTGCAGACGGCACAAAACATTCCGTTTTTTCATACTTGATGCCCTTGTGAGACAAAAAGGCTTATTGTGTGGCCATGCTACATGACAGAGATAAGATATACCCACCATTGTAATCAGGAGAACTAGCCCTTTAAAATGGTACATATCATAGTTAATAAGTTTGAGGGTAACACACTTTGTTTTTAAACAATACCTTCAAAATTCAACATCAAAAAACACGAAAATATCAATTTGTCAAGATGAATCTTACTTTTCACCTAATGTCTATTGTAGATATAGTGTGTGAAAGATAGACAGTGTTGTGTTCTCCTTAGTGAAAAAAAACAGAATCAATTTATCACCTTTGGTTCAGAAGTTATGATTAATTTACTCATAACTGCAAGTCGCAGTAACAAGTAGAATTTTTAAAGAGTAGGATGTTTTCCTTTCCTGGTTTGACATCTGACCAAAAATACACAGATATAATGGTCATGTAACAAATATAAGATGTTTTACCATAAAAACAAGATGCATAGCTAAATATAGGATGTCTTACTGTACTCTGAGGAGGCAACATCAATTGTGGGGAGGAAAGATAAAGGCTGAAATAAAGACTAGACAGGTGGTAACTGCTTCTCCGTGTGCTTCATTCTACTATGAAAACAAGAATAAGAGACACTGGCACATGTGTTAGGTTTACGAAAGAGGAAATAAATAATTTTATTTAGATAAGTCTTTAACAATTTCATTAAATAATCAGGAACAACAACTTCAGGTAAATAACATAAACATATGTTTACAAACAAGCAGTAACTATTAGAACTACAAGAATGACAAGATAACAGTATAACAAAGATCAACAAAATACTTTAACATGATGAACAAAGCATCAATTCATATTATAGCATAACAAAGCATCAATTCACATTCACACATATAAACAATTAAAACATTAGAAGAAATTCAATACATTTAACAACCATACAGCATATAATTCGATACAATATATAATTATCAATATAATTTGCCCTACACATAAGGTGATTCACATAAGGCATTCACACCAGATCCGTGGTGTGTGTGTTGTCACAGCTGTGGCGTGTGTGTGTGTGTGTGTGTGTGTGTGTGTGTGTCCATCTAAGCCTAGCAGACGATGAGGTGTAAATGCTACTGGAGTTGGTGTCCCTGTCTGTGTTAGAAGGATAGGCAAAGTGTATGCTTTCTACCTGACATGGGACTTGACCAAGCTCAAAATAAAGAAATTGTCAGATAAGAAAATTAGAAATTGAATTACAAATCTAAGCAAACTATTATCACTATAATCCCTGTCATTATTGTTATAAGCAACCAGAAATGTGCATACGCCCAGTTGGGCGAACACACACACACACAAACATGCTTACCCATCTGAGGATGATGGGAGATTACTCTCCTCCTCTAGCACATCATTGTCTTCCTCTTCATCCAGAAACTACCCGTCCATGCCATCGTGGTCCTTGGGGTCATGTTTGCCATCAGCAGTCGGCTGCTTTCACCTCAGTTGCACGTACTTCTCTCCCTCCATCTAAAATAACAAAAAATCACAGGTCTGATAGTGAATAGGTTGTTTAGTTTTATTTTAAATTACTTCCACATAATCTTAATCACCACCAACCATGACTCTTTTCACTAAAAGTATTTTTGTCATTAAAGGACTCCAATATTGCTTGGAGAGGTAACATTAGTCTCAGAGCTCACTATAAGTGTTATTGCCTTGGCTAAACCATACATAGCATACCAGCTTACAAGCAAACATTGATTCATGAATCAATGAGTCAGGAGATATGACAGAAAACATCTAAACAGCGAATGCATACACATACACACCGTACATAGGCTACTGCAGTTGCGTAAAGACAAAACACCCCCTTAGAAAATTATATGTCGACGAGTAGGCTTGGGTGTATGAGCTCCCATCATAGTTAGCCAACCAAAAACCTCATAATCGTAGCAGCCAACCTTACAGCCTAAAAGTTAAACAATACTAAGACACATTTCTAACAAATCTTCAGTCGTGTATTGATGAAAACAGCAGTCAATGAATAAAATCCTTACGTTACACCATCGGTGATCAACACACTCACGTCGGTAACATAACATTAACGTTGTCATTCATGTCAGATGTTTCTATCTAAGTAAGCTAAGCAACTTGGCTACAAACAACTGTAAATTGTGCTATACATATTACGAAGGAATGAAAGGTTTATTTGACAATAAAATACCGATTAGGTGTACTTGACATAAAGTTGCCAGTCATGAAGCAGGGGAGTGAACTTTATCGCGACTACGCGTCAAGGACATGTTGCAGCCTCTCCTGATGCTAACGTTACCTAACTTAGCTAGTTTTCTGTATCATCAGATGACCTCCGCAGAAGGAGTGGCAAATTGCTGGAAGAAACTACAACCACATGTCGGTGTGGCCTAGGGAAGGGGCAGTGGGAATACTCCCCGCAGCAGTGGCAGCTCTGGAAATGAATTCTCGAGTGCGGGATCAGAATCATGCCCAGCCCCTGGGAGAATACATAATGACGCAGTTGGCCAGAAAATCAGGCTGGATAAGGCGTCAGGTCAGGGGTCAACTAAAAAGTATGGCCACTGAGGCAGCAATAACTAAGTCACCTGACAAAACTTGGGACTGGGTAACCAGTGGAACAAGGGTCAGGAATCAAAAACCTTTCATGAAAACAATTAATGAAGCCATAGTGTATCTCTGGGGCTCAGATAATGAACAAAAACCGGCCTGGGTAAAGGTCCATGTCAGGAGAGGGCGCTACTACCCTCGTCGACACTATGAGGAATGGGAAACCCCAAAGCCAGTAGTAGCAAAAAGGGTGCCCAATATCCTCAGGAAAAGGACAGAACCAACACCTGAACCCCAGCTCAAGCCCATAGAACTAGAGGGGGAGGGGTTTGCTCATGATCCAATTTGTTCTACAGGGTTTACAATATACCTACTGGCAGAGACTGGATACAAGGTCCACTGGGCATCAACACGCTTTATTGGACCCGGCCCAAAACCAGAACCCACTGAGGAAGACCCATCATGGATGGACGTAAACAAACTAAAGGAAGACGTCCGCCAATCCATGGTGGCCAATATCTACCCTCCACTCCCACAGATAAGATCAGGAACTCAGACCCTGCCCAGATGGGTCCAGCTTTCCCAAGACAGGGAGCAGGCCCAGCTAGAAGCCATGTTGATGGCAAACGAGTCGCTCTAGTAGAACTGGGGCAAGAAGAAGCCAGGAAGGCTCTCCCAAAACAAGAAGGGCTTAAAAATAACCAAAAGAGAAAATGGTGCTGTAGCAAGACACGCTGCTGCACTTTTAGCCTAGGAACCCTAGGGGCCTTGGTAGTCATGGTCTGGCTACTAGTGCTATGGGGAAGAATAAAAATTTATGATATACAAATATCCCAGAAATGGCACACTAAAACAGGAATAAAGACCTGGTTTTTCAACAGAACCCTTAATATTCCTAACCATGGTATAGTCTACAGCTGCACAGGCCAGGATCTGGCCAAGCAGCAAAAAGAAATGACAGACAAAGGGGATGGGAAATGCCCCCACAAACCAGAAAACAGAAATGAAGAAAATTGCAAAACACCCTGGGAGACTTACTTGAGAGCACTCTACCCAGGCCTAACGGGGAATGAGATCTGGTTCTCCAAAATGAATAAAACAAATACCTGCCCAGAAGGGACTCAGGACTGGTTAGGCTTCTCACTGTTCCTGGGTAACAATGCCAGCACTAATGTGAGCATAGACAAAGTGTACCAGGTGGAGGGAAATTCAATGAAAGTACAGTTGAAGGGATTCAAAAAACACAATGCTACTTTCAAATGTCTGGACGGACAAATAAAGGTAGCTAAATTCCACCCCTGGGCATTGGGGAAAGGAAGAGTCACTCTACTATCCTACTCCAACTGCACTCGAATAGAAGGAGGTTGGGATGTAATCCCAGTATGGGGGACTCATGACGAACTCCAAAAATATACCAAAAGAATAACCCTAGTCCAACGAGAACCACTGAATCCCGAGGACTTGTTCCAGGATCAGGAAGATCCTGAGAGCAAAGGGGAAGAAGAAGGAAGCCAGGGACTACGCGTATGCACAGAAAAAAACGCATATGACGGGTCCCCAGGGGCCAATGTATGGATAGGAAGCAACCATAGCTCTAGCACAAATAAGAATTGAACAAAGGACGGGAAGCCCTTTGTCCCTTCAGAAAGAGGAAATGTAACCAAGGAAGATGGTTATGTCATGCTGAAAGACCTATCCTTCGAAGACGAAGGCCTATATGCAGTAACCTATGATAACGGGACAGAATACTATATATATATATATATATATATATAGTATTATAGTATAGTATCTACTATATAGATATAGTATCACTTGAAAACTAACTAAAATGGCAAGCAATAATAGCAGTAATGGCAGTGCAGCGGAGGAAAACCCCTTCAACTTTCAGGTAGACGTCTTTGCATCTATACCTAAACTATTATTGTTATTAGGATTTAGTTCTTGCTTGACTGGCAATAATGGTTGGGAACAAGGAGTAAAAATATTGGTCTACTTGTTGGTAGGAATAGGGAAGATGATATTACTGAAATTACCAGGAACACCTTTGCTGTTATTGCCTCTGTACTTAACCCTTAGAACCCTAAGCTGTTTTTAGGGCATTTTCACTACCTTTATTCATAAGGATATATTCTGGTCATTGTAAGTGCCACACACACATATTATATATTGTTTTTTTCAGCAGAGTCTAGCCTATCCAGATCTGCCATCATTTCATGTATTAGTACTAGCATTGATTTTATTTTGATTTTTAAAGAATTAAAATATAAAAATCATATTATAAAAATTCTTATATTTTGACCTGTATCTCACCACAGCAAGCTCATAGCTCTACATGCATTTCATGTGTGTGTAGGGCAGACTGTCCTGAAACGGGCAATATAATTGCCATGTTGGAGGGATACTCTGGGGCTGAGCAATTTACAGAAATATGTGGTGTGTGATTTACGGAAATAAATGCCATTTTTTATTTAGCGATGAAAAATGACCATTCTGCGCTCCATATCTGTGACACGAACTGATCTGACCTGACTTGACCCAAGTTTACCTGTTAGCATGTGTGACTATGGTGTATGCACTCATGATGATTCTCAACTTTTTACTGCATTGCCATGAACAAAGTAAAGGCAAAAAAGGTGTTTCTTTGTTGAACAAATTGGGATGCAATGTGAGCGTTGAATTGGATGCCATGCAGGAATTTGCTAGGATCTCAAAACCGGATTATGAACATGTTTTGCCATAGAGAAACACACGATAGCGTTGGATGATAAACATGCTTTGCCACAAAAACAGACAAAAACGTGGGGTTAGTCCAGCTATATGAAGTTATTATTTTGCTGTCACTTCATCTATTTTATAACCCAGAAGGATGTATTTGGTATCAAATAATAGCTCTGTGTCTCCTCTTTCATCTAACATACGTGGCATATATATCCGATCACGGGTCCGCGAGTAATTACTCCGAGAGTAATGGGTGTGCAGCGTTGGTTTGTGTACATGACGTTAATATTTTGCAGTCACTTCGTCTGTTTTTATAAGCCAGAAAGATCGATATCCATGGTACCAATGGATAGCCCTGTTTCTCCATGACTACCTGCCATTTCTATGCGATCACGGGTTCGCGAGTAATTCAAACAAGAGTAATGGGTGCGCAGGTGAACGCAGAGAAGTATAGACTTTAAATATGATGCAATTTTATTTAATTTCATGATTTTTTTTTAATTTTCATACTTGATCGGCTGTCAGGGTAGTATTCCTCGGTGTAGGTGTTGGCCTTCACCCAGTCGTCTTTGAAGAGTCGATACTCTCTTGTTACGTGGGATCCTTGGAGAAGGGAAGTATATTTCTTTATACTCACGCCGCACCTCCTCGATCTGGCACTGCTGGTTTGGGTTGTCTCGATCGATGATCTCAAGCCAGAGCACTGATCGCCGCCCCATTGTTTTCCATAAAAACAAATGGCAACGATTGTGCCCAGGCTGGGTTGAGGCTGGAACCCGGTCTGCATCCTTGGCCCAGATCAGTTTGGACTCTCTTTTGTTTTTTTGCAGCTCCCCCAGACTCTTCCTGAGATCTGTGGATTGCTTGTTACTCACCTGAGCCCAGGCCACGTAGTCAATCTTTTCCCATGCTACGGGGCCCTACTGGCTTAGGTTTTCAGGCATCTTGTAATCTGGTCTCTCAGGATTTCTGTTCTGGGAGTAATAGGTATTGTTAGGTTTGGCTGGAGGGGTCTCAGACCAGGTCCCCGCCGCCTTTTTGGCTTCCACGAATTCGTTCCATGTTACCCATGTTCTGCCTTTGGTGGTGGTCGTCTTCACCCTTCCTCTGTGCTTAGGGGGCCGTTCCTCGGCCACCCCCTCTGCTGGTCTTTTCCTGGAAGGAGAAGAAGGTGACTCACCCTGGTCTGGTTGTTGCTTGGTTGGGGATGGGGGCAATTCCCCGTCCTCCAAACCATTTTGGTTCCATTTTTCTTCTTCGGGAGTCAGCCCCCAGAGTACCTCTTCGGGGTCTGGGCTTGGCTCAAAAGCATCTGGGTCAATTATATCTAAGTCAATGGGCATATCCATCGGCCCTTTCTTTTCTTCAGGTGTGCCAAGTTTGTTTAATTCTTCTATCAGCTCTTCTATTTCAGCGTTACTCGGGTCGTCTGTTTTCAACCCATCTAGTAACTCAACAATGTCTCGAGAGGGCGGATCTTCCTGACCCGCCTCTCTCGTTTTCTCGCTTACGTTTAGTGCCAAATTTGGTTTAGATCTAAGGGGCTTTCTAATTCTTGTTTTACCATCTCCTCTAGGGATTGCGTCTCCCAGTTGTGGGAGGGAATTGTTGGGCTGTAGGAAGGTGGGTCAACCTGGTGTTGGGCCAACCTGCCATATCTATGCGATCACGGGTTCGCGAGTAATTCAAACGAGAGTAATGGGTGCGCAGGTGAACGCAGAGAAGTATAGACTTTAAATATGATGCAATTTTATTTAATTTCATGATTTTTTTTTATTTTCATACTTGATCGTACAGACAAGTGCATAGTCTCTTTGGAAAGCCCCACTTCTTCTCTGTCATAAAATAAAGGTTTTATCTCGTTGTGATGAACAGTCGCGGAGCAATGTAACATAGAAGAAAGGGTGTGTTTTTTGACGCACTTTGCGTCAATCGGGTTCTAAGGGTTAATTAAAAGAAAAAGTAAAAGAAATAGTGCTGTGGAACAATCTGGCAGCACTGGCCGGGATGTTGGCCAGCTTTGAGTTAGTTATTGTACATACAGTGACCCGCACCATGGAAAAGTGGCGTTGGGTAGCCCTAGGTATAGACATAGCGACTCTGCTGATAATCCTTGTACTGTTGCGGGGCTACACACTAAGGTTAGCCCGAAAACGCCCAGCGTTGGCGAAGCAAGCTTTAAGAGCAACCCAAGAATTGACCATAATCATAATATTAACTGCTTTACTCGGAGTCACTGACACGCCACAAGGCGACAAAGTACTGATTTGTTATGTTTATTACCTCTCAGGGAAACGAGAGTGCAGAAGGACCCGCAGCACCAGTGGTAGTTCTGGTGGTGAATTTGCCTAGAAATAAATATAAAGAATGGAAAGAGAAGGTCAATGCCAGGATGGTAATGACCTACTCACATGATCTGGGTATGAACCCTGGCGGGGAAATCGCAAAACTATACAATGTGACTGATATACTCACGGAAGATGAGTACAGAACCAGTGCCTATAACAGGCGGGAATTAACACAGATTGAACAAAAACTGATTACTGTCTGCAGGCAACAGGAGGAGGCCCGAATGGAGCACACCAGGTTGACCCAACTCCGGCAGAGGCAGAACGAATGGGGAGACGCACAATGGGACGGGCAGTCTCAGGTAATGAGGGTGCCGGAGGAGGTTCAGTGGTCCCCTTACAATGGGATCAAGCAGGAAGCGCCACTGGAGACCAATCCGCCGGCACTCCCTGTAACTCACCCACAATGGGATTGGGTGGTACCGGTGTCCCCTTCCTACAGCCCAACAATTCCCTCCCACAACTGGGAGACGCAATCCCTAGAGGAGATGGTAAAACAAGAATTAGAAAGCCCCTTAGATCTAAACCAAATTTGGCACTAAATGTAAGCGAGAAAACGAGAGATGCGGGTCAGGAAGATCCGCCCTCTCGAGACATTGTTGAGTTACTAGATGGGTTGAAAACAGACGACCCGAGTAACGCTGAAATAGAAGAGCTGATAGAAGAATTAAACAAACTTGGCACACCTGAAGAAAAGAAAGGGCCGATGGATATGCCCATTGACTTAGATATAATTGACCCAGATGCTTTTGAGCCAAGCCCAGACCCCGAAGAGGTACTCTGGGGCCTGACTCCCGAAGAAGAAAAATGGAACCAAAATGGTTTGGAGGACGGGGAATTGCCCCCATCCCCAACCAAGCAATAACCAGACCAGGGTGAGTCACCTTCTTCTCCTTCCAGGAAAAGACCAGCAGAGGGGGTGGCCGAGGAACGGCCCCCTAAGCACAGAGGAAGGGTGAAGACGACCACCACCAAAGGCAGAACATGGGTAACATGGAACGAATTCGTGGAAGCCAAAAAGGCGGCGGGGACCTGGTCTGAGACCCCTCCAGCCAAACCTAACAATACCTATTACTCCCAGAACAGAAATCCTGAGAGACCAGATTACAAGATGCCTGAAAACCTAAGCCAGTAGGGCCCCGTAGCATGGGAAAAGATTGACTACGTGGCCTGGGCTCAGGTGAGTAACAAGCAATCCACAGATCTCAGGAAGAGTCTGGGGGAGCTGCAAAAAAAACAAAAGTGAGTCCAAACTGATCTGGGCCAAGGATGCAGACCGGGTTCCAGCCTCAACCCAACCTGGGCACAATCGTTGCCATTTGTTTTTATGGAAAACAATGGGGCGGCGATCAGTGCTCTGGCTTGAGATCATCGATCGAGACAACCCAAACCAGCAGTGCCAGATCGAGGAGGTGCGGCGTGAGTATAAAGAAATATGCTTCCCTTCTCCAAGGATCCCACGTAACAAGAGAGAGTATCGACTCTTCAAAGACGACTGGGTGAAGGCCAACACCTACACCGAGGAATACTACCCTGACAGCCGAAGACCAGTCACCTCAGCACCAACCGAGGGTGACTACAGGCGTCATCTGGCTAAACTCACTGCAAGAGGGGGTGTGAACGGGCGCCACTTTCAGCACTGAACCAGATGGAAGGAAGCCCCCTGTGTGTGCAGTGAGTCAGAAAGGGCAGGCCACGGGATTGGCTGTTAGAGCCACCCACCAGCCCATTGATAGTATATATACTCTGCATTAAAGCTTAGAAGACACTTGTTACTGGTTACTTGACTCAGCAACTCTTTGTTGTACGACTCAAGAAACTTCTTCAATCAGAGATTGCCTCCAGCACTCTGACAACTTTCGACTGCATTATACTCTACTCAACTCTGTACACTTGAATAAATATTCAAAAGACAAAACTCTTGGTTCAAAGAAGTTTTCTCTGGTTTGACTCAAAGAACTTGGTTTTAAGTTCTAGTTTATACACTCATTTCTCTGAAAACTACACAAATCCAACTAAGGCATAAGGAAAGTTCATTCTATTAACAAAAGGGTCTCCCTTTAGGTATTAGAATACAAGTAAGCCCTCAGTACCACTAGGGACTGACCAGGTATAGGATATACCAGGCCCCAGGCTTAGGACTGGGTCACTCTGAGCGCCAAAAAGGAACAACGTGCAGAACTAAGTCAAAGGTTAAAATACTTAGGTATCAACTGAGTAATGAGGTTTAACCCCTAATTTGCCGGAACAATAGGCTCCAGTAAACAGGTATTGAATAGCTCTGTCAAATAACTTCACTGGAGGTTTTGTCTAACAAACCTTAAGATACTCCTACATCTCTGGTTTCTCCTGAAACCCAAACCCGAACCGCATCACAGATAGAAAGTCCATAGCAACTACCTCTAGGGGAAAGGACGCAGGTATGGGATGGAGAGGGGCTTTGGGCATAGCTCTGTCTTTTTGGATACTACATGTTGCACACTTCTGGTGCAGCTGACATACCTCAAACTCCATGCGGGGCCAGAAGAAGTGCCGGCGGAGCCAGTGTATGCTCCACCCCGGCATGTCCAGCAGCTTGGTGGTACATTTCCCATGCGTCCTGCTTCTTGGCTGCTGGGCACACCACTTGGAACACAGGCTCCTGAGTTTTTGGATGAATGAGGTGGCAGCAAAGGACTCCGTCCCACAGTACCAGGTGGCCCCTCTGTCTGAGTAACAGCTTAACTGTAACAGGAAGTATTTGTCGCTCGGAAGGTGTTGGTGTACGGCCAGAGAGGACATACTTGGTTAGATGTTGGAGGTCCATATCCGCCTGTTGCGCCTTCTCCCTCTCCCATTGTGGTAAGGGGACTGCAGCCTCAGCCGGGGACGATAGGGGCTCCATGGACAATAGGCAAACATTAGACAGCTCAGAGGGAGGGGGCCGTGCCGGGGCTCTAGAAAAGGCATCGGCATTGATGTTCTCGTGGCCTGAGCGATATTTCACCTCAATCGTACGCTGCCAATTGACTAACCCACCTTTGCTCTGTTGCCCTTAGCCGGGCGGAGATGTGCTACTGGGTTATTGTCTGTGAACACTAGGCATTTAGAGCCCATCAGATAGCTCTTACATTTTTCGGTTATGGCCCATTTTAATGCTAATAGCTCTAATTTAAAAGAGCTATAATTAGAGTAATTTCGCTCCATAGGATGTAAACTGCGGCTGGCGTATGCCATCACACGCTCCTGCCCATCCTGCACCTGAGCCAGCACAGCACCCAGCCCCTGGTTACTGGCGTCGGTGTATAGATGAAAAGGAAGCGTGGTCGGCATACGCCAACACTGGGGCTTGGGTCAAGACCGCCTTCAACTTGTGGAAGGAGTCCTGGCAGTCAGCGGACCACTGGATAGGACGGGTTCCGGTCTTTTAAGCTGCAGGGACACCAGTGAGCAGGGAGTTGAGAGGGCGAGCAAGTTTGGCAAAATCCGCGATAAAGCATCGGTAGTAGCCGGCTATTCCTAAGTACGCACGAACCTCACGGATGTTAGTGGGGGCTGGCTAATTCTGGACGGCTTCAACTTTTGCTGGGTCAGGCTTTACCCCGTAACGAGTTACGACGTGGCCCAGAAAGTTGACCTCTGGCTGCAGAAAGATGCATTTATCGGTGCGTAGCTTCAAGCCATGCTTGTGAAGGCGTTGGAAGACTAGCTCTAGATGGTTAAGGTGCGTGGTAAAGTCTGACGAGTAAACTATGATGTTGTCCAAGTAAACTAACACCGCCTCACCTGTAAGGCCACTCAGACAGCATTGCATTAAACTTTGAAACGTTGCTGGTGCATTGCATAGGCCAAAGGCCATACGGTTAAATTCATACAAGCCGAGCGGTGTGGAAAATTCGGTCTTCTCACGATCATCAGGATGGACCTCAACTTGCCAATATCCGCTATAGCAAGATCTAGGGTTGAAAACCATTCGGCTTTAGTAAGGGTGGTTAATGTCTCCTCGATCCTGGGTAGCGGAAATGAGTCTTTGTGTGTAACAGCATTCAGTTTTCTGTAATCTATGCAAAAGCGCCACTCACCAGATTTCTTCCGGACCATCACTATCGGACTTGACCACGGGCTTGATCTCTCACGGATAACCTCCTTGTCTAGCATATCGGCTAAGAGTGAACGCATATCTTTATACATGGCTGGAGGCAGAGGCCGAAATCACTCCCTAATGGGTGTTGCACCGCATCGGTTCTTCCAAAATGTGCCTCCCCCTTTGCAAAGAGTATGCTCCATTTAGCAAGTAGGGAATGGAGCTCACTTTACTGTTGTTCAGTGAGGTCTCTCCGGTCGGCGATTTAGTCTAGCGAGTGGGCCGGTGGCTCGTTGTTGCCCACTTCAACCATCCAAACCTCCACAACTCCCTCCTCATTGGCCGTCAATGACAGGTCGCACTGGCCATGGATTGCAGCTTTATCCAACCGGCATAACTGGCCCAGTTTCTGATGGTGGGGACATCATAAGGGTTAACCCTCTAGGCGCCACTGTCGAGTTTACTCGACAAGATGCGGTACTGAATAAAACGGCCGATTTAGTCAAATAGGGTGTCATATTTCGTTCGACATCCACTCCACTAGGTGGCAGACATGTCATACGTCATCCCCGAGTCCGAAAAAGGTCATGGTTTAAACAAAAGTTTTGAGCTACAGCGCATTGAATCAGTGCGTGCAATACCGGAGCTAGTGTGCGTGTGAGCCACTTAGTCAGAGCGATATTGTCAACGTTAGCGAGTATTTGCATTAGATTATCGTCTAATGGCATCAAAAAAGTTTACCTGAAATGAAGTGTTGGGTCTTCTATTCGCGGACCCTGATTCTGAAGGGGAATATCTGCCTTCAGGAAATGACGGTGATTCGTTTAGTGAGGCTTCAGATGCGTCCCTGCCTTCAATGATGCAGCTGGACAAAGTGAGAGTTTACTCCATAGTTTAGCTTACACCAAGCACAAACGTTGAATCGTTTGCCCAATGTCCCTGGTGGGAATAATGTTTCACGGGTTCGGAGTGTTCATCGGGAAGTTAGCAGGGTGTTAGTGGTGTGGCGAACAAGGCTGGAGGTAGCCTAATAGCGCTAGCTTCTGTCTTTTGCCTCTCCACAATCGCGGCGACAGTAACGTGGTAGAGCCTTTGTCTAATGCGACTGGGTATGTTAGACGAGGTCGAAGTGCTCATAGGAGAGTTAGGGGGAAACGTAGTGGCAGTGTGGGGAGTCGCAATGAGAATGACAGTAGGCCTAGTCCGAGCTGCGCAAATTCTCTCCACTCGGCGCGCGCGAGGCAGATCTGGCCATGCTGCTCGCATGGTGGAGGTGGTGACACGCTCTCTCCCTCTCCCACACACACACACACACACATTAGGTCATGCATAGTCTATCACAAGATGATGGGAATGCCGGCCCTGTATGGATAGGGATAGGGAGTCATTATCTCTACAGCAAAAGGCCTGCTACATAAAAAAAAAAATGTCAGCCATTTATTAGTAATGATTTACACTGTTGATTTGCTATCTATTTCCCTGATCATTTAGGACATACACTATGTGTTCCTTTTTGTGTGTTCATGTCCTTGTGATGTGTGTGTCTTTGTCAGCTAAGAAAAAAAACATCAACAAAAACAACAAAAAGAAAAAAAATACTAACATTGTCTCTTGTCTTGTCTCGTCATCTCACTCCTGATCTGTGCCTTGCCGTGGCAAATGAGCTTTTGAACTAAACAGGTCTTGTCTACTTTGTGTTTGTGTGTCATCTGAATAATATATATGTGCCCCATACATGGAATCAGAGTGCCTACTGTATGTAGTAAATGGAAAATCTCTACAGCAAAAGGCCAGTCTACCGCTACATGCATTTGGTTTGTTTCGGCCATTTATTAGTAATGATTTACACAGTTTGTTCACTACTTACTATTTACCTGAGCATTCAGTATTGTGCAATATGGCATACAGAAGGTGAGGGACATTTTGGGGGGAAAGAAGTGGTGCATTTTATCATTCAAACATGCGACTTTTCATGAAAATTCTATAATCCAAGATGGCCGCCACCATATAACGTCATAATATGCAAATTAGATATAAACATTTAATCTCTACATAAACTTTGGGTCATCCTTAATATTTCTCTAATTTACAGAAAGTCTCTATCTCTTATCACTTTTAAGATATAGCCTTTTGAAATGAAGATGTCAAAATTGATCGTTTCGGAAAAAAACCTCTGGCGCCTAAAGGGTTAAGGTTACACAGTCGCACAGGAAATCTTCCATTTTTTACCTCAACCACTGCACGTGCTATGCCAAAGGAGGAGGTTTCTGGTAGAGCTTCAACCAGGCCACAATAGGGGACGTCACTCCATTTTTGCCGAATACAGGCCCAGACGACAACCTCACTCCGCGCTGGCAGGCAGATCCTTCTTCGAGCAGCAGGCCAGATGTAGCCCACCAGTTCCTCGTGTTCTACAGCAGTGACCCACTGGCAAACAGAAAAGGCTCGGGTCCAGGCCCTCCGGGCTGGTGCATGGTGTGGGGAGGACAAAAAAGGGTCAGGTCTCGGGAAAACAGCATTCCAGCAAGCGCTGATAACATTCATGCCAATAATTAGTGTGTTTTGTCAGCCCACCCGTTCTTACAATTACCACCACCCGCTCAGGCACTTGGACACCTTCTATGACAAAGTCTAAGGTGGCATACCCCACATAAGGGATGTCTAAGCCGTTGGCAGCTTTTAGAAAATGTTCTGGATCTAACCCTACCTGGTGGGCGAAGTGTTGGTCGAACAAACTCTGATCCATTAATGTAACTTGGGACCCAGTGTCCAGCAACCCCTCTAATTTGCATCCATTTATACAAACAGGAACCGTTGGACACTGCCCCAGGAAAGCACTCTTGGCCCTTGCTGCACCAAAGTCGGTCACAGGCCCTGCTGCTTGGACCTCAGCGGCAGGGTTGGCTCGTTTAAAGCCGGCTGAGACTCAGAGCGGCTACGGCAGTGAGGCCCAATGTGTCCAGCCTGACCACAGCGGTGACAGATGGCCTTCAGAATCCCACATGAAGCGTGACTGCGACTGGGCCCGTCTACTTTCATACGATGGCATACTTTGAGCGGCCTACATTTAGCCCTAAGGGTTTCTGCCTCTCACTCCACAGCTCCTGCGTCAGCTCCTTCAGGTGGGCTTTCAAATCCCCCAGCAATTCTTCTTTAGCATCCTTGCTGTGCAGCTGTCTGTGCAGCTCCCGTAGGCGCAGGGCATAGGCTCTCAGTGGTTTGTTCGGCTTCTGTCGGCAACTGAAAAATTTAGACCGTAACACAGACAAAGGCAGCTGGTCCCCATACAGCTTAGCTAATTCAGCAAAGATTTTTGTAGCCTTATCCCCATCTTCCTCGTCTAAAACTAAGACTTCACGTATGGCTTCTCCGTATAGGGCCCCCAATAACAGACTAACAGCTTGGGTCTCATTAACTGCAGCTGCAGAAATTAAACTTGATATTTATTCTTTCCATTCTGCATATTTCATCCCTTGCGGTGACCCATCAAATTTTGGGACCCAAGGTGCCCCAGCAAAAATTGGCATCATGGTGAACAGGTTATGCAAAGAGAGAGCTAAGCAACACTAACACACCCTTGTATAGTGGCAATCTAAAGAGATTTTTTTTTTTTTTTAAATGGCCAATATCTCAGATCGATTCGTCTGCTGCCCACAAACCTTGCTCGCGGCACCAAAAATGTCACTAGGTCTATCGTCTTGGATTACCCGTGACCAGGTAAACCATTTAACAAAGTACAGGGATAGTGGTGGGTAGGCGAATGATTCCAAGACAAGGATTGTTATGTTTAGGCAGAAAATATTAAAACAGCATCACAACTGAATTAGGCATTTCAATTCATGGCAGTCACAAATTCCTAAAACAGTCTTCTCAGGTAAAAGCAATCAAAAGTCAGTACCGCCACTAGCCATTATGAGCGAGCAGGAGTTCTGTCCCCCAACAGAGTAGGCAAGCAGGTGGCAAGCAGAGCAGGCAAAGTCTGTGACCCGGAGGTATGACGAGCGCTCAACCCTCTAGTAGCCTACAGCAGCCAGGGATTCCGATCGCGGCCGCCCATCTGTGTTCTAGGATCAATGTGAAGTGAATGATGCAGTCACTCAGGGATCTCTGCCGTTGGTGCTGCTACCGTCCATAAACTCGATACTGTGGCCTTCTCTGCATACTGATAAAGTAGGAAAGCATCCCCCCCCTCACACACCTGTCCCAAATCTCATCTAACCAGCCACTCGCCAGGATTGGAGGAAAGTTAATGGGTCCATTATTCCTCATTATCAGTCAACATTGGGAGCACCGGGAAGGGGTAATACACAGCACACAAAACACACATGTGAATTGACACAGCACACAAGCAAAAACACAGCAAAATGATTCATAAACAACCAAAATATTCACACACGTGACAAAAGTGTATACATACACAATAAATTGGTAAAATGCATACAAAAATCAGTAAAAGAGAGAGAAAATACAAATAATCAATAGTATTCAAAAATGGTAAAGGCTCTCGCCAGTGTTTTCTCAACCTGGAAGAGAACCCCAGAGAGCTCTTAGCAGGGTTGACTAGAGGCTATAATGCAGTTCTCTGACAAGTCCAGTCGACACATAATTGTACATTTGGCCTCTGAGGACTGCTTTACATGTAGGCACATCAGAGAAAACAAACAGATGACTGGCACTACACCATCTTGGTACCTGAAGCAGAAGCCTCATAGCATCATTATAAGCCACAATAAGCCTCTGCAAACTACTTTTCTTCTACCTATACCACAGGTGAGCAGAAGGCTCTAAACAGAGACCATTTAACATTAAATGGGTGGTTCAGAATTTTGGACATAGGAACTAATTTCCAAGTTAGCCAGTGTGATATTTATCAGTGGAGACCGTTTTCAACACATTTCATCCAGTCCTTCTAGTTGCAGAGTTCGCTGGTGCTAGGCTTCAGGTTGGTGGCTGTAAGGGACAGGCTCTTGGCCTTAGGTTTACTCTTACCTATGGCGGGTGTTTATGATTCGGTGTGAGGCTCGCTGGGTGGACTTCTACTTGGCCAGTACATCCTGCTGTTCCTGGAGTCCCAGCTGGAAGCATGGGAATTTACTGTTACTTTACGAGGCATGGTAGCAGCAATAAAGGCTGTTTGTATCGGGGAGTACGCACTTGGATGCCCTTTCCAGTTCCTCAGAAATGCCCAGAGGTTCACATTGCACAATACTGGCCCTTCTATCCCACATTAGGATTTGGTTGTTCATTCCAGCTTCTGTCCTTTGGGCCTCTTGGCGATGCTGATTTCAGTGTGCTCTCTCCATTCCTGTTCACCCTGTACACATGACTTCTGCAACACAGAGTCATGCCACATGCAGAAGTTTTCGGACGATACATGGGGTGTATCAGGGATGGGCAGGAGGAGGAATACAGGAGCCTGGTGGAGCACTTTTAAACGTGACGCTAGCAGGTGAGATGCTGATGGTCTAATCTGATTCAATGATCTATGCTAGGCACCAGACTCAAAGAACAGCTGGATGAACTTGAGAAAGGTAAAAATCAATAGTTTAACTCAAGGGGAGGTGGGAAATGACTGTAATTCCCCAAATGGTGGATATCCCTTTAATGACTCGTAATAACATTTTAATTTACTTTCTTGATGTTCGGTAATAGATGGTCTACTTTGCATCAGCAGCAATGACTCAATGACTAATTCAAATGAATGATAAGAATGATTAGGGGCCACACTGAAAAAAGAAACCTGCTGGATTTATTTGATTTCATTGTGTAGCCTACATCGGTTGCACATGAATGTTGTGCCACAGATTTCACAAAGCATGGTTCATTTCAAAGCATAACATATAATACACTCAGCTCCAGATTCTACTGGTCTCTAAACTTTCTTTAAGAAAACTTTTGTCGACAACTTTTGTATTTATATTGTAAATACATGTATACTGCAGATCTGCCCTAGTAGTGTCAGATTTTAAATCTATCCAGAAGACACATTTTTATCAAATCATTTTTATTTTATTTCATTTTCAGTTTTATTTAATCTTATGTCATTTTCTTTCTTAAATTTGCTGTATAGCCTATATTTTATTTATTATATTGTCTTTATAGGCTAAATCAATTTATGCTCAATGCTTGAAAAGTGCTTCATCATCATCATCATCATCAACATTATTATTATTATTATTATTTTATTATTATATTAATATTATTATTATTATTGTTGTTATTGTTATTTTTATTATTGTCCAGGTGAGATTTTGGCTGTTGAAATGAAATTAGTGTTATTTATTTATTAGAGTCGGAACTAGTCACTGATTGAAATTTGTTTCTTTACGGATGTATTTATATCACGGACCAGTGAATCTTGCAGCTAGCTTGCATGCAAATAAAACTCATGCTGTTTCAGCCTTTTATTACCTGAATTGAAGAAGGTCCTACATAATACACAGAATATATTCATAACAAATGTCCGCATGTAGTCTTTGCAAACCATGCCCGATTTAAAGAGACAATGTTTGACCACTTAAACAGGCGACTGTCTTCTGTAACGTTAGTACATGTAGCTCTCTTGCTAACCTAGGCTAGATACGTTAAAGCAACCAGCTAAGAAGAAACATACAGTAAGTTAATTTATTGCATTTAGCTAGCAATCTTTATTGTAAGCATTTGGTTAATGACTGAGTTATTGTGTTGTGTGAGTGATTTGTTTCTGCGTTAACTGTCAGTTGGCGTTATAGAGTCGATGTGCAATCACGCACACGCACCGTTATTTGTTCGGCAAGCAATGCTAGCATGCGGCTGATTATCTATTCAGCAGATATTATTAAGATACCACATTTTTGCAGAAATGCCAAACGCAACGACGCGTCCCAAGCGGTCAAGACGCAGTCGGCGGGCCCCAAGAGAAGATTCCGCAAGGAATGAATTGGTGTCGCGATCCTTGGAGAGTGCTCAGCAGTGCCTTTATAATCAAGACTATGGCACGGCGTATGTCCACTACCTCTTGGTCCTTAATCTGGAGCCTCTGCTGAAAGATTTTGCAAAGGTAAGGTGTTTAAAAACCTAAATTGTCTAAAAGTTGCATCTTTGAAGGGCACCGGGTGGATTCAAAGGGCCCCTGCATGCAGTATTACCAGTGCATAAGTGCACTGCATGCAGTATTACCAGTGCATAAGTGCACTGTTTGTGCAGGTCTGCATAGAATACCTAAACAGCTCTAGTAACATATCCCTATTCATGTGTAGATCTTAATTTATCATACATTGTACCTTACGCTGCACTGAACAACTTTCTGGACAGTTACACTGGAACAACACTGGACAATATTTCCCCCCAGCTTAAAGGCACTTAATATTGGCATTATGGTATTTTCACACTGTGAGGTGGTCAGCGGGTACGGTTGAGACACACATTGTATTGATATTGTTATTACTTGAACATTCCATTTACTGTTCGCCATATCTATTCCTGAGTTGAGTTTGAGTTTTATTCACAATACCACTTCAAACATTACAATAATATAGTTGGGATGCAAAATCAATTGGGTAGAGTGAATGGGTCCCCCAAGGAAGCTAGGAAAGCTTATACTGTAGGTGGGGGCCCATGGTTCATGAAAGGGTAGTGGTACAGACAATGGTATATACAGTAACCACCTGCAACCAGATGATGATGATGAGTAAATGCACGCAAAGAGCGCACCAAAACACATAACATACATACTTAACATTACATACACATACAATCATACACATACATCCCAGTAGTCCATGAGAAAACAGTTATTAGTATATTAGATATAGGTTAGTAGGAAATTATTTTTTGGAGATAGAGGGCAACACCTTGAGGCCATCATCAATCCCGTTCCAGATCTGCGGCCCCCTACAGACAACACTCATACTGGCATGCACATGTCGGCGACATTTTCCTGATATGAGCGGTTTGATTCTCGTTTGATATGAGTGCTGGGGGCTGGAGATGGGAACAAGACTACTCAATCGAGAGTTCAGCCTGTTGACAATTTGAAACATAAGGCAGGCATTATGATATTAATTTAGCTCAGTCAGTCTTAGTAACTCAAAGCAGTGGAATAGAGGGTGGGTGGGGCAATTTATCTCTGGCCAGGACAGAGCCCGTATGACTTTCTTTTGCAAGTCTCACAAGATGGCTGGTGAAGGTGTTGCATCATATCAGCAGTGCCTTCCTGTGTCACATATTTTGTTCATGTAGTATTCCTTTTAACCAACGCTAATGTAAATGAAATGAATGAATTTAAATTACAAACACTTTGCAATTGCTATGTTTTTATTTATTAAATTTTGCAATGAACGGTTAGTTAACTATACATCATTAAAAATGGGTGTCTCAACTGTACCAGGTACTGTCTCAAATGTAGGCATACTCAATATGGGTACAGTTGAGACACAGTCGAGACAAAAATGCACTTTATGTTTATGAGCTAATTGTGGAAAATACAAATTACTTATTGATTGATAATATTTTAGTCTACAAACTAAGGAAATGGCATATGGAATGTCATGTGGAAAATCACTTCTTTTCAGTATCTATTTTGTGTGGGCAAAAAGTGTCTCAACTGAGTCTACCCATTATTCATGTTTTAACCAAAGAGCACCCAAATATGAACTTTAGCACCTCTTCTTGCATCTATTGGGACACCAATAAAGAACCTGCCATATGAGGGCAGCTACAAGGGCAATATCACGAGAAGTTTGCTATTTACAGTATATAAATATATCGCTCTAGACTCTAGAGTCAAAACCTGCATAGTGTACCTTTAATGGGCTGGCATTGTGGTGGCACCTTTACAGTATTGTGTACCTGATGGGCACTAAATGAGATTATTTGTCTTTCCTGCCACCCCAGTCCTCATCATTTTCTGTTGTCTTTTAGGAATCTTTTAGGTTTACTCTTTTCAAATGGGCAGAGGAGCTGGACTCACTGGGGCGGATTCAGGATCTTTTTGACTGCTATGAGCAAGCTTTAGAGTTGTTCCCTGTGGACGAGGTCATCCTGAATAGTATGGGGGAGCACCTCTTCAGGTAACTTTAACATTGGATATCACTTTGCCCTAAAGGGAGAAAATATGTACAAAATATATTATACAGCTTAGTTTGCCAAAGAGGACTTCCTGATCTCAAGTAAAGGGCGATAGTAATAAAGTAAAGCTAGGCGGAGAACTTTTCTCCAGAGATGGACATAAATCATGAGGCGTTGTATGCACATGGCAGTGTAAGGTAGCAAGATGAAATATTGACTTTGTTTTCACTGACACAGAATGGGCTTTAGAGACGAGGCTGCCGGCCATTTCCACAAAGCGCTGAAACTGAGACCGGACTTCCCTGAGGCCAAAGAGAACTTCTACCGTGTGGCCAACTGGCTTGTGGAGCGGTGGCACTTCCTGATGCTCAATGACCGTGGGCGAAATTACAAGTACCAGCTGGCCATCCAGAAGGCAGTGCGTGGGGGCTGTAGTACTGTGCTTGACATTGGTGCTGGCACGGGCATACTAGGGTTAGACTGAATTGTGCTACTCTGATTTGATTTGGTAATAAAGATATGTAGTCTCTCAACACGACAATGCTGCACTAGAAATTATATTTCTTTGAGCAGAAAGGACAATGTCTTTTTCATATCATAGACGAATGTCCTCACAGTAAAGTGGTGTCTGTATGTGTTTAAAATATATTTCCTTGTCTTCCACTACTGGGAGAACGTGTGTGGTACTGTAAAATTTCCTCTGCATTCAGGATGTGTGCTAAGAAGGCTGGAGCAGCTGAGGTGTACGCATGTGAGCTGTCCAAGACCATGTATGAGCTGGCTTGTGAGGTGGTGGCTTCCAATGACATGGAAGGCAGCATAAAAATCCTCCACATGAAGTCTCTGGAAATGGAGATTCCCAAAGACATTCCCAAAAGGTAGGATTTAGAGGTTCTATTGTCAGCTATGCGTAACTCCATTTCCAACAGTTTGAAAAATTCTAGTGGAGTTACAATGGAGTGGTTTATAAATGCTGTTCAGCCTGTACCATATCAAGAACACTACAACATACAGTGTCTTTATTGCAGCATGCACCAAAACAGTTGGGACAGACAAGCCTTTACTATATTTTACATATATACTAATGCTTTTGAGAATTTAGACCCGAAAACATCATTTTATTAAGTTTAGCACAAGTAAAAAAAAAAATACTTAGTTGTTGTTTTCCCTGTTTGGTGTCAGTTATGTTCAGAAAATATATTCTGCTCTAGTTGATCAGTTCTGTATAATCAACATAACTGTAGACTACATGTCATATTCATTTGTTACGATAGTCTCACTTCAACCTACATTCTTATGTTGTACTACTATGTTCTTCATAGGGTGTCATTAGTTGTCACTGAGACTGTAGATGCAGGGCTGTTCGGCGAAGGCATCATTGAGACTTTAATTCATGCCTGGAACCACCTCCTTCTGCCTCCTCAGGTAAACCTTATGTGCAGAAAAGATTAAAACACTGTGTGTGTGTGTGTGTGTGTGTGTGCGTGTGTGCGTGTGTGTGCGTGTGTGTTTGTGTGTGTGTGTGTGTGTGTATGTGTCAAAATGAAAATGGTTACCAGTGTCTCTTTCAGTTTGGGAAATTCTATTTGTAATGTTATGTGTGCCCATTCATTCATGTTGAAACTTCACTCATTGGAGAATGGCATAATACGTATTAGTAATAAAATGCTCTATTACACTTTATCCTGACAATTGAGTATTTCCATCTTAATACTGATAAGCCCAGAACCGTAAGTAGAGAAATGTACGGCTTTAGACAAGCCTGAGTAACAGCTCCATCTAGTGGATAGTTGGAGAACTGTAAAAGCATCCATGGATGCACTATTAACATTTAGTGTTTTTTTAAAAATCCTGTGAACCAAAAATAAATATATGAGTTTGTCACCAGCCAGACAAATCCAAATGAGTAGAGATAATATTGGCAAGTATATTAAATTAAGTGCATAGGAATACATGGCAGGACTTTAAATCTCTGTTTCGATCTCAACAAATCTTCATCAGGCCTGATGAAGATCTGTTGAGATTGAAACATTGCCTTTTTAGAATAAATAAAGTATTTCTTGGAGCCCATATACAGTGTGCAGACCATCTCCTTCTCTCTCTCTCTGACACGTGTTATCTGGCACCTGTTAAAACATATTTTGGATGTGCGCACCCGTTTCCACAAATACGAATGTACACTTTGTGAACAGAACGCTTCAGTTACATGCCTGGCGTAGCCTGCCTGAAAATCTCATCATCAATACCCCTTTTTAGGACTGGCCAAACAATAGCCCAAAAATCTGCTCCACAATTCAGTATCACACAGTTCACACTTTTCACTTGTTTTCAGGAATAGTTTTCTAACCAATACAAGGTGTTTCCAAACAAATCCCCCCATCTTGGTTTACATGGTCTAAAAGTATTTTAGCAGCATTTTTATAACGTTTATTTTTCTCTGCATTGACCGATGTAAGACTGCCTGCTGTACTAAAATACCTTTTTTCATTTGATAGTTAACTGAAATATTGAAAAGTGCATATTCTTGGTCAACAGGAATGTGCATTTGAAAAGATGTGATGCTGTAACTGAAGACCCTAAATGTGTCCTATAGAATTCCCAGGATTCCCCGACGAGCCCCTCGGAGACAGGCCGTGTCATTCCTGCAGGAGCAACCGTCTTTGGAATGGCGGTGCAGTGCCAGGAAATCCGGCGACACCACAGGTGAGTTGGAGTTGGGGGTGTCCGAGCCAGGAGATCCTGTGACACCACAGGTGACTTGGGGGTGGGGGTGTCCGTCCCAGATGTGAGCCAGTACTTTATTCTACTAGTTGATGTACCTCAGGTCAAAATCCTTTAAGGCAAGTCTTGTCACTTGGTGGCCATTTGGTCATCAGGCCCCAATGCTAAAATGCTGTGTGTGTGTGTGTGTGTGTGTGTGTGTACACGTATGCAGGCTTTGTGTGTCTGCGGTGGGTGGCCTTGCTCTAGATGCAGTGGGGGAGATCCACAGCCCTGTGAGCTGTTCGGCAGATGCAGATGACTCCACTGAGCCCTACACCACTGAGAGGCTGAGCCGGCTGCCTGGAGGATACACACCCCTCACCAGCCCGTTCCGAGCACTGGACATCGATTTCAACGACCCTCAGGTGCAGTTTACTGCTGACCAAACAGCTAAAGCAGCCAGGCAGCTACAGCTCTAGTAAGCAGAATTTAGGCATGGCTGCATGTGACATTTTTACAGATCAAAATTACTAACAGCTGTTTTGAGTTAAGGCTATATGTTTATTGTTAAGATTATTGAATAACTTCCTGATAAAAAAGACAAACCATTTTGGGGAATCATGTATCATCTCATGTATGAGATTTGCAATGATGTGACTCAACAGTCTTCCATCACTAGTGACATGCTCAAGTGACACGCTCTGTCTGCCACTTGTTGTCTGTAGCTGAGTGAAATGACATAAGCTTAAAGCTTTGATATATGTTTAGCCTATTGAATAACTTAAAGATATAGAAGACAAACTATTTTGTAGAAAGATGCATCATCATTTGAAAATTTCAACGATGACTCAGAATCAGTATTTGGTAGCAAAAGTGACCTGTCGCTCTGTCTGTCATTCTAGCTGTGTGGCATCCTGAAACGCCGTTTGGCTATTCAAAGTGTCAGTTTATTGCACATAATTTTTACGTTATTTTGAATAGCCACCGAGTACCCGTGTTTGTTGCCGTGTTGTTGCAAAATCCATGGAATCATTTTATGCAAGCAAACTGCGTACATGGAATCTTCATTGTTGACGTCAGACGTGATAATCATCCAAACATCTTGACCCGTGCTGTGCCCTGATTCATTGCTGCCAAAACTCTGCTTACCCTCTCTGTCTCTGGTCCTGCGCTGAAAACCAACCGTGTGCTTCTTATACCAATATATTTATCGATATCTTTTGCATTTCTTACCCAAACAATGTCAAACTTGGCACTGCACTTACTCGTGCCCGTAGCGTAGGGTTTCTCAACGGGGGCGTTCATACAACTTAGGGGGGCGCTGGGAACGTGAGTTTTTTTTTTTTTTACATTTGTCTAAATCTGCTTAATAATAAAATAGGCTCATAGGGACATTTTCTTATAATTCCAGAAGAAACCAAAACAGCACAGAAATGGGCTCGTTTTTTTATTCAAGCAATATAGCATGAGTGTGAGTGGCCTATAGCCTACCGGGGGTGTAGTGTTTTTTTTTTTTTTTTTTAATTGTGTGTGTGTGTGGGGGGGGGGGGGGGGGGGGCACCAGAGGATCAAAGTAAGGTCATGGGGGCGTTTTCTCAAAAAAGGTTGAGAACCACTGCCGTAGCGAGACACCTGGTAAGTTTCAAATTAATCAAGCCAACGGTTCGACAGATAATGTGGCACACACACACAGACCTTTTAAAAAGAATGCTCATGCTGTAACTAAACTTAATGTGATGTCCTAGGAAAGTAACCCCTGTGGCCTATGATCTCCTTTAGGAGTTGGAGGGCCTGTGCTCCAGAGAGGTAAGCCGGCTGAGTCTGACCGTGACCCAGGAGGGCGTGCTGGACGCCCTGGCTGTTTGGTTCCAGCTGCATCTGGATGAGGAGAACAGCCTGTCCACTGCCCCTCAGGAGAAGACGTGCTGGGAGCAGGCCATCTACCCCATCCAGGGCCCACAGGGTGAGACGCCTCCCTCACTGCCCACACCACACTGGGCTGCACCATTTGGGTTAAAGCAACACCAAAGAGCTTTTTGTTTCAGTGGTTCATCAACTCGCAACAGGGTGAATGGCACTTCTGCATTTGCTTCGCGCCCCTCTATTGGCTATAACCGCACTATGCAAGTTTGCCGCACTATGCAAGTTTGCCGGGTAACGGATCTGTAGTTCGATGGAATGAGACATACGAAACTACACGTTTGACTTGCTTCTGATGTCGCAATACCTCATACTTTAATATAATCATGCAACATACTCTACCTTGTCTGTGGACATCGTTATTTGCAAAGTGGGTGCTGGATAAACAAATAGCGTGCGTGCGACAGAAGAAAAGTGCTTTGGTGCTGCTTTAAAGATATTACGATTGCAATTTGATTTGCGATATAATTTTTGAAAGTCAAGCTTCAGTTCAATATTCAAAATGTTGCTTTAAGTTGGGACCACTTCTGTTTAGCGAGCATGCCTAGTGAACAGTGAACAGTATACCTGTTGGGTGAGCTTCACTACCTGTCACACAAAGAGGAAGACCTGAATATAAAAATCATAGATCATTGGGACAGAGTTGCAAGCTGCACGATTAATCTCAGCCTTTGCAATTAGCTAATGCGGTTTATGTTGAACACCAGAAGGCTACACCGGAAAGCAAGTCTGATTACATTTGTTTGTTGAGCGATAATGTTGATTTTGACACGTGGACGGCAAAAATAATGATAAATAAGTGTATATAGGTCAGGGTAGTCTTTAAGCTATATTGGAAAATGGTCTTCATATGCTTTTGTACAATGTACATGCGGATGTGATTAGACCTGTTTTCAGGTGTAGCCTTCTGACGTTTGGCATAAACCTCATTGCAAAGTTCAAATTGCGAGTTTGATTAAAAATCCATTAATTGTGCAGACCTACACTGAGGCCTGCTGCTAGCAACCACCCAATGCTGCGCTCTGCCCTAGTGCAGGCCATGAGCCCTACAAATGCCCTTTGGAGTGGAGACCACACTCTCTGGTCACTTCACCACTCCACACTGTATACCAATGAGTGATTTTGTAGGTTTTGGCAGTTTATAGGCTGTGGTGGAAGCTATACTCTTTGTTGAATTACTATTACTTTTTTTAATGCATGTTTATATGTAAAGCAGTTTGGGTGCCTTGAAAAGTGCTATATAAATGCAATGTGTTGTTCTGTGTATGTATACATATATACTGTACCTGTTTATACATACATGTTCTTTAAGAAATCTAGATGTTGCTGTTAACTTGCATTGAGCTGTAGTGATAGAAGAAGCCATAGAGGCCTAATGCTGCTCTGACTGGGCTGAACAGATGCTCATGTATTAGCCTAAGCTGCAGAAGATGAAGGCAAGCATTATGATGAAGGCTTTGATAAGGTTTCCTGTTTCCTGTCACACTCACACTAATTGACAGCGGCGTCATCAAGGGAATCTCTAGCAGCCCTCCTTCTCCCTCCCCAGCACACATGATCACTGACATCCGTTTTCTTCCCTCTACGTGGTGACATGTGCACCACCACTGCCTGTGACACTCTTTAGGGTTCATGAAATTCTTATGTGGCATAAATATGCATTTTCCACAAATGTTTTTTTTTTGCCACACACACACACACACACACACATACACACACACAAATACACACAGCACTGCCAGAATGCGAACAGATGTTATTCCTTAAGGAGTCGACTTTGAGTGCCCCAAATCTCATTTGCCTACAGCCCAGCCTCCCACCCCCCCTTTCCTATCTCTTTTATTGTCTCCTTTTGGAGAAGGCAAAGCTTCTTGTTCTGTGCCAGATCTAGTTTTTAGCTTCATGAATAAAAAGTTGCTGAAGAAAATCATCCTGGGATTTGTCTCCTCAAAGTTTGATAGTTAACCAAGATGTCACTTCAGGCTTGAAATTAAATTAAGTATATATTTCTATACATAGTTTTTCACAAATTAAATCATTATAAAAGTATTATTATTATTATTATTATTAGTTGTAGTAGTAATGGTAGTGGAAGTGGTAGTCGTAATTCTCTTCTAAATTTCTCTCCATATTCACGAGTTTCTGGAGTTACTGTATGTGAATTGCTTGGACCCTCCTGGTGATAAGCTTCTACCTCAGTCCATTTGAATCCAGTGCACTTTCCTCAAATACAGCAAATGGCTCCTCTAGCTGTCCATCCAGGGTGTGCCCAAAACTCTGCTCAATTACAGCCAATTGACACGCTGCTTCAGCAACACGGAAGGGAGGGGTCTAAGTTGATATGCTGTTGATGTTATTTTGGCTGAATTGTGGATGGCGTCTTTAGTATGTAGTGTGATATAATTATATTGATATTTTGTAGATATTTTTCATGGAAACATGAATAGGTCAATATGTGTGTGTGTGTGTGTGTGCGTGTGTGTGTGTGTGTGTGTGCTGCAGACTGTGCAGTAAAGCCTGGCGACCGGCTGCTGGTGGAGGTGTCGTGTAAGGATGCGTACCTGCGCCTGTGCTGCGTGGCTGTGGTCAGGGACGGCTGTGTGCTCCGATTGGACAGCTGGGAGGGAGGAGACGTCTGGGGCTCGGACTCGGCCTCCAACCCAGAGGTGGAGCTGTGCAGCGCTTTGGCCGGTCTGCAGACGGACCCCGAGGGGCCCCTGGAGGCCTTCATGTTGGAGTGCTCAGAACTCGCTTTACTCAACAACACACATTACCACCAGAACTTCCAGGCAGCTATGAACAAACTACTGACTCGTCTCAAAGAGACCCGCAGCGGGTCACCGGTCACTGCCGAGGGCTCAGAACCACTGTACGTGCTGGACGTGAGTGAGGGCTTCTCCCTGATCTCCCTCATCGCCGCTCAGCTCGGTCTTCACCTAGCTGATGGGTCTGAGTCAGGCTGCGGCCTGGTGCGGGCCTACAGCTCCGTGGAGAAGGAGCAGCACCAGACCATCCTGCGCCTGCTGGCGCAGGGCAACGGAGTGCCCGTGGGGGCACTGGAGTTCTGGCTCAATCACGTGGAGGATGATTCAGCTGTTCTTCAGAGGCCTACCACCGAGAAACTGTGGAGTGCCATCGTGCTGGATTGTGTAGAGACCTGTGGGCTGCTTAGACAGAAGCTTATGGAGAAAGCCACGTTGGCCAGGTATTGATGCAACCTTTGATGCATTGGGCTTGACAAATACAAGTACTGGAGAATTTAATACGGCTGTTCACAGGGTGTCTGCGGGGTTGTAAAAGGTATTAAAAGGTAGTAAATGAAATTAGCTAAATTTAAGGCCATTTAAAAGTATTAAAAGGTAATAAACGTCATCTGATGAGGTATTACATTTTCAAACTACTAACTATGAGGTTTTCCATTTGTGTTAAGTGCAGGCCTATCTCCTAAAATTGGTGTGAATTTATTTATATTATATTAATTATATGTGCGAGGACCTGAGCGATATGTCAGTGTGCGTGCGCGGTAAAAACTTTTAGCGCCCCCTCAAACTCACTGGATATACGGCTAGCTTGCTGCCAAACTTGTTGCCAAAAGTTCGCTACTATTGACGAAATCATGGGAAAATTTCATTTTTCGGACATTTGGTTAGAGGACTCGAGATCAAAGACTGGCTTAGGCTAGTTGGCAACAGCCAAGAGGCTTATTGCCACGTCTGACAATAGATGTCACCTGGATGGGAGTGAATGTATGGAGTCTACTAGCCAGCAAACAAGAATGTGCAGACGTAGTAAGAGGTGGAAGAGTCTACTGCCTGGCTCAGTGGCTCATTGGCCACGTAGGGCTACTGTCTCTCCACATAAATATGCGTCATTGAGGCTTAATCAAAGTTATCAGTATGTCTACGCTACCAGTTGTCATTGTCATCCAAAAAAGTAATAATTTGCGCCATCACGTTTTCAATGACACAGGCTGTAAGAGTAGCAGACATAGCCTAAACTAGGCCTACATACAGTATCACAATAACCCCTTTTCAAATTAAAAGTCCCCATAAAGGCAGAAGGCCTTTTCATTCAAACAAGTATATAATTAAATGAAAGGGGAAAAAAACAAGAGATCAAAGTCCCAATAGACTTGCTTAAAATTAGTTGAATATAACAACCTGTGTAGGTTTTTATAGGCTGTATTCAATATCAATATATTATAATATAATATATTTTAAGTCAATTTATCAATTAGTTTCCACAAAATTCCCCAGAAGTCATCATTTAAGGGGTTATTTTTCAAAATTTTCGTCACGGGGAGCATGCAGGCCCAAAAGTATTTTATCACATGGGGCCCACATTCTCCAGCATTCTCTACTAGTTGCAGCTCGAAGTCATGTTGGTATTAAAAAATATTGTGAAAGGTATTAAAAGGTATTAAATTCAACTTAAGAATTTCTGTATATACCCTGGTTCATTAAATATTTAATATTAAATAGTTTGACAGTAATTTAAATCTGGCAGTCATTTATGTTATTCCACTATGTAGTTATTATTTTCTGCCGTATGCTGGAAAACTCTACATGTGCACATCTGTTGATGAAGCGTGTGGTGATTTCCGTAGGTGTCTGCTGGAGGACGGTGGCCGTATATTCCCCGAGCGCATCGTGATCTACGGGCTGCTGGTGGAGTCCGACATGCTGCTCCAGGAGAGTGCAGTCCAGGGCAGAGAGCCAACACTGGGCTTCAACATCGCCCCCTTCATCAACCAGTTCACAGTATGTTTATCTGAATCTTAGGGGTACAAGATGCAGACTCTTAAAAACCACATCAGATGCTGTCATCAGTCATCAGATAATCAGTTAACTGTCTGCTTGTTATTTTCATTTCAAATGGATGGAAACGATGAAGGCACTTTAAATGTAGGCCATGCTCTCATATTTGTTTTAGGCACATTTCTTTTAGAAAGTCATTATTGCATGTTTGTGTTGAATAATGATGCGTTTGGGCTACAGTAAAGTAAAACCTGATGTTGCAAAATCTATATACTTACAGCTAGAATAATAATACAGGTCAATATCTCATTGTGGCACCGTACTAAGTTGCATCTTATCTCATCGGCCTGTTATTGTACTGTATGCCAAGTATTTCTTCCCAGACAAGACTGCCAGATTGCTTACTTGTCAAAAAGAAAGTAAATTCTGCATATTCTATAGCAAAGGTTTTCAGCATGTGTACCTTAAGTTATTACCACCATGTCAGTATACATTTCAGCTTGGAGGAGGTCTAAATATGTTCCATTGATGACAATTGTGGTCTCTCTAATGATATTTGTTTTCTGTCAGGACAACACGGGTCCAAAAAGTCATGTTAGATTGTCATGTAGCCTTCAGGGCCTGCTGAACAACCCTAAGTATGGGAGAATATCTAGAAATGATCTGCCACAAGAACAGAGAAGTTTAAATATCCACCAATAGCAAGTGGCATTTCAGGGCCTAGTAATTCCCAAGAAGAGCCCTGCTGTATGCTGATTTTGTGCAGAGAGCACTAATACGGTTATTGACACCTTGGGCCACTGCCGTTGGCCTGGCTAGGGTCATTTCTAAATATAACGGCGACATGGCGATGCCCGTAATCACTGAAGCACCCCTTGGCAAAACCAAAGCTAATTTGTGAGATCAAAGTGAATCAAAATTACTTTTGTTCTTTGGTATAGCACTCCATCAAGGTTCACCTACAGTATATTCCACAGGGTTTTTCTTTTCATTTATTCCTGAGAGGCAGTATGGTATCTGGAGCAGAGTGACATTCACGTACATTTAAAGTGACATCTTTTAAACCAAGGTTTTCAGTTGTTGGAGTTTGTGAGGTATTCTACCATTTCGCCTCGTTTTTTTATGATTTTTTTTCCTGTTCACTTTCATGTGGAGTTCCATCTGTATCAGAAGAACTGAGAAGCCTTTTGAGCACACACTTTTTTTGTCGTTTGTGTGTGTGTGTCATGTTTGTGTTCTAATTTCAGATAGGCACTCGAGGGACGGCCGTTTGTTTTAACAGATGTCGTCTTTGAAGTGCTCAGTCGAGGGCACTTCTCCAAATGCGACTGGCTGTCAGCGTGGGAGAACGTCACTGTGCTCAGCATAGGACAACCTCTACCTGCATCTATCAGCATGCATTACATTAGTCACATCAAAAGCCTCTGTGCTCCTGAATGCACCTACTCCTGACAGCTCCTTTGTTCTCTGTGCAGAGAGGGACATGCTGTTGTGCCGCTTCATTACCACTCCTACTTTTCTAGACAGCAGTCCATACAGGCCTCGCATTACTGCAAACTGTGCACACTTTCTAAAGGTGTTCGGATTTTATGGAGGACTTAAATGTTCCCAGGTGGAGGGTTAACCACTGTAGCTGCGCCTTGCGATTATACCCGTGAATTAGGGAATTGGACCTCTAATAAAATAGTCTTAGTACAGTCTATGCAACTGGTGCAGAAGATGGCAGTTATCAGAGTTTTATTCCGATGAAGATGAGAGCTTCAACCGTCATGCGGCTGTTCTGGAACAGACACTAACTGATCCTTCCTCTGGGTTGCAGGTGCCTATCCATGTCTTTCTGGATCTTTCTACTCTGGAGTGCACATACCTCAGTGAGCCTGCAGAGCTCTTCACTCTAGATCTCATGAACACACACAACAATTATCCAGCCAGAGAAATAATGGTGAGTGATGAGAGACCGAGAAAAAATGTGTGTTGAGATTGTGTGTGAGAAACTGTCAATAAACAACGGGCTAGACATTGTGTTTTTTACAGACGGTATTTAGTCAAGCTCTACTCCACTTCATTCTTACTATTTAAAAAGCTATCATGCATTATTGTGTCTGAAAAGTTGATTAGTAGAAACCCTCCGCAATTAATCTTTTCACTTAACAAATAATGATGTGTGTTGTTGCCGTGGTGACCCCTCATTTCAACCCCCTTTGTTCTATGTGTCCAACTCAGGTGCGGGTCACTGCCTCGGGCAGAGTGACCGCCATCCCCTTCTGGTATCAGATTCACCTGGATGAAGAGTGGAGCGTCAGCACCTTCAGTCAGGAGTCTCACTGGAAGCAGGCAGCTGTGGTGTTGCAGGACCCTCTGTGTGTGACCGCGGGGGACACGGTCAGGCTCACTATTCAACTGCACAAGAGCAGCCTGTCCATCAACGCCACCAAGGAGGAGGACGGACCCGTGGCCATGGAGGCCAGCAGGGCTGAGGACGTCGTTGCCATGGACACAGCAAAACAGGAGGGGGCTGCCGTAGCTGCCGTTAAGGTGGAGAGCTCTACTCTCACATACTCACCCACAACAGGGGGAGCTGCTGTCACAGATTCCTGTCGGCTAGAAGGGTTTTTCATGAACTCAATGCCTCCAAACACTTAATCCTAGTCTTGACCCTACAGATGAATCAGGTCCAGGAGATTTTACTGGATAGATCAAAGGAGCTACGTAGGACTACTGTTTGAATGTTGTTGGACTATGTAACTGAGGCTTAGACATTTTGTGCAAAACAAAAAAAAAAAAATAACATTAGTGTCTTTTTTTGTATTACTTCATGAGCAGTTCATTGACTTTCCCTGAGCAGTAGAACACCTTGAGAGCACTCGCCCCAGTTTAGAAGGTGGCTCATTCCATGTCAAATCTGACCAAAATAGTTGCAGCACTGTCTCAGATTGTTTTCATGTTTTCTTTGCCCTTAGATCTTGTAAGCCCTGTTTGAGCATTAATATCTTAAAGTATTATTTCTAGCTTGCGCTAAACTTTGTAGGATGGCAGGACCATTAAAACTTTGTACTGCATGCCTATTGATTTTATATAAGGCCCTAGATTCTACATTTGGAACAAAGTGCAAAAAAGAGTTATATTCAGGGTATAACTTATAATAGAACAATTGTGCCTGCTTGATTATCAATCTGTATTTTGTCTGCAAATACAATGTTTTATTAATGTTGTGCCAATATTTGAGGTACCCATAACATGGATATGGGGAAACTGTGAATTAAATTAGGTGGGGTTGCATTTTTTGGTCATTTTTTTACAGAACAAAAATGTCATGTGGGGTAGCTAGTAGGAACTTGAAAATCTATATGGGGGTAGTTCAATACTGAATCCTTTAATTGACGTTCTCATTTAGTGGAAGTCGCAATATTGGACCATGTTTCCTTCATAGAGAAACAGACTTAGTTCCATTGCTATACCTCTGCTGCCTCATTCTGTGGAACTCTTACTGTATCTATCTTGTTCCTGGGGAACGCTATCTAATTATGAATGGCACCAACATTGATACTAAATGTGCAGGCATTGAGCTACTTTTACAGAGATTTTCAAGTTCCTATTAACTACCCCACAAACCATTTTAGACTTTTGAAAATGACCAAAATACACAACCTTCCCTTGTTTCATCCTCGTGCCCATTGTATGTGGAAAACTCAGATATCTTTACAACATAACAATAAACTATTGGGATTTAAAGAAAACATAGTGATTGATATCAAATACCCTTTATAATTCCTTTAATATATTTTTTGCATGCCGTACAAACTCTTAATGGTTCAGTCATACTAAGATGATGAAGAAAAAAAAACATTTTACAAACCTTGGTTTTGGGACTGACAAGGTTGTAACAAAATCTGAGATGGTGCAGCGACAACCTTATCTCATTGACACGGAATAGCTCAAGTGGCCTCAAGATATTTAGTCATGTAGCATTATGCTTAATCAAACCAGTGCTGCGAACCACCAGATTGAGGAGGAATGTTTCAAAAGGAGAATATTTTCTAAAATAAAATCATGAACTAATATCCATTAGGGCACTAGTATTTAACGGTCACCTATGTCAGTAATGTTAATTAAACCTAACCAAACAGTGATGCTCAGTAACAAAACAGGTCGATTACAAATCCATTTCCCTGTAAGATTTAATGTTTGACAATTGTTAGATAAGGCAATGCAACATAGCTGCACGTGATTACAGTAAACACATCACATTTGATATGATTAGTACTGCAAATATGAGCTACCAAACAAAAAGTGAGAAGATACAGTAGTACCTTGAGCACAACATGAGCCTTCAGCTATATGAGCAGCCTCTTCTACTAAGCTGTAAGTCAATGCACAGACTCTGGATGTCCAAACTGGTACATCTTCATTTATTACAGCAAACTGAGCAACAAATGAAGAGAACCTTAACTACAGGTGAATACACTAAATCTTTGGTTAAAACGTCAGTTGAGATGGTCCAGAACATATATTGTTAATGCAGAAAACTAAGAAATATGGAACCTCCGGGTTTTGGTTTTCCATAATTTGTAAAAACAAATAAAAAATAAAAAAATAAACATAAATAGCCAGTGGAATCGAGGGACACTTGGCTGTCAGTTTAACTTAAAAGAGGAAAGAAGGAAAGAAAACTGGGTTGTACATGCTCATGTATTAAACGAGAACTAGGCAGTATGCATGATTTTATGATAGCACCACATAAAAGGTGCAGGAAATAAATTAACTTTTCTGTGGTGGTTTGTAGAATACAGTGAGAAGGTGAATTTCATGTGTTCCTGTAATCTCTGCAATGTCTGTCATGAGCATGCAAACACTATTGTGGTGTACATTTGTCATGTATGAGTTCGCATGAAACAGGAATATGGCTGGCCTCCATTTATGCTTAATGTGTCTGCACTACATGTACGTCTCCCAAATATATATATTTAACCTCTCATCATGAATACAGTGTAGTGTGAAATCTGAATTGTAGACCAGGTCATCTAGTGGAACACACATGTATATGCCAGTGTACATACTGTGGATGTATGTTACAGTTAAGAGAGCGTATGGTGGCTTGAGAAAATATTAGCAGGTCCAGATTATCAGATAGTCATCACATGAAAAACCGGTCATGGACATCTAGCAACACACATAAAATTGTGATAAAACTGATAAAAACTAAGAATTCCATCAAATGAATACATTTGAATGTAACAAAAAGGTAACTTGGCTAACTCAAGATAAAATATTGAAACCATTGTTTGCTTCATGAGGACAACCCACACATTAACATTCAAACAGCTGTCTCTGAGATAAATCCATTAGAAATGCCATTTGTGGATTCTGCTGGACAGGATGTGCTTTGTTTCATATTTAGGTTTGTGTTGGTCATGTCTGCCAGAGAGCTGAGTCAAAGGAAAATCATGGTCTCATGTCAGGAGCCTGTACCCTCTGGCTTTAGTATGCATAGCAGTCAGTCACACACAAACGCCCTGGCCACTTATTAACAAGTTGGAGAATCATTTCAGAGGCCATTACTTTTGCATTAGAACTGTGTGTGTCAGTGAGGCAGACCTGGCACACACTAGCTACCCTTACAGGGTGTGTGTGTGTGTGTGTGTGTGTGTGTGTGTGTAAGCTACAGAGGCTAATGAACGTTGGCTGTTTTACTTTAGCAACTGTAGCAATCTAGCTGACAATTAGCTAAGTCACTGGAGCGTCATCTGTATTTAGTGACTCAGCAGAATCTCTGAGCTGGGTGGGTGTTATGTCATCCACATCACCGTCCCAGGCCGCGGTGCTCAGGTTGGCAGGTGCAGACAGTGAGTGGGGGGTAAGGGTGCGGCCCAGGCCCTGGTATCGGCCTTTTGGAGATGCAGGAGTGGAGGAGGCTTCAACTGGGTCCTGTGAGCCGGCTGAAAGCAGCCCTCTGTGCTCATCCTCGTCTGGCTCCTCACCAAAGTACATCTTCCGGGGCCTACCCATAACCGTTCGCCCTGACAAACAACACAGTTTCTGCTTAAGAGGGGCTTGTAAAGAACCACATCCTAAACACTACGGATATCACTACCATTATTAAAGAAAGTCAAGATATTACAGAGCAGGTCTATTCACAATTCTACGAGCTAAGTGTGGTAAACATTATGTTTGTCATGTAGGAGGCAGGACACTCACCAACGTTTCGTACTTGCTCGGATATGTCAGCTCTGATATCAGAGATGTCCCACATAGCCAGGAAGGAGTCAAAACAGGAGCCCTCCTCTGCCTCTTGGATATAAGGCTTGTAGGTGAAACTGAAGTGGTGTGCAATGGCTGCCAAGAACATCTCCACACAGATGATAAAGTCCTAAGAAACAAAACCGCAACATATTCAAGTCAAAATCATTGTCATTGGTGTGAATGTTGGGACATAATATTTCTTCACATTTTCTTGATGTCTAGTCAATTTAGAATTTTAAAGCACATCCACACCAAGAACTATAATTATAAAGACAGCCGTAACTACAAATATATGAACATTCACACAATTGTAAGACTTTGTAAATTGTAAATTGTAATTTTTTCTACAGTTGATGTATTATAATTGCCTGTCAGGTTTCTCAAAATGGCTCTGAAAGTTCTTCACAGCGATATCATTCCTTATATAGTTATTATAGTATGCTGTGTAAACATTGTTCTAACAAACAAATATCAATATTTGAAACTATTCTTTTTACTCTTATCATTGACAGTGTGGATAGATCTTTAGAGGATGTAGGCAAGGCCAAATTCTGTAATTGAGCATGTATATTTATCTACGTTGGTCTACATGCTCACCTGTAATCCAGTGGCCACAGCTTCAACACTGTCCCAGTCCCATGTGTGAGAGTCTGAGATCACCCCTGCTTTGACCAAGAGAGCGATGAAAACTGCTTGCCTTTAAACGAGAGAGGGGAATCATATTTAGAGCAACGCAATAGTTTGAGAGATTTACCTAAGCAACTTACTTTTGATTACCATTAAATCAGTAATGTAAATAACAAATTAAAATAATAATTTCAGGTATCCGGTATCAGCACTGAAATAAAATTCAGTTAGGCTCACCAGAAGGACACGAACACCACGAGTTTCACACACAGGAACTTGCCAACTGGTTTGATGGGGCTCAACTCCTCTCGCAGGGTTCTGTAGAACAGCACCAGACAATACATCGCAAACTGGAAACAGACAAGAAAAAAACATGCGTATGCTGTTTCAAGATTTGTAATTCAATAAAACTTGTTTGAAATTCTAAAGATCGCCGGCAGTTGCTTATAAAATGTAACAGGAAATGAGTAGAAGCAAGCCCACCTACAGAAGTGAGCTCAGACTACACACCAAGTTGAATAACATTGTTTAAAGGCACACAACCTAAAGTAGAAATACACTGGGTTATATTCAGTCATAATGTGTTAACAGAAGCAGTTGTCGCTCAAGCGGATAAGTCACTGACACACACACAATCTACTGGCCACTACCGAATCCCTCTAGGGTGAGGACCAGTGTGCACTCCAGGGCATGGTTCATTGCAGCCAGTGCTTCTGACAACTTGCAATGGTTATTCAGTTGTCACTAAGTGGTTATTACTACCATGTTGTGACTAATAGATATGATTTCTGCAGGAGGACCTCTTCAAATTGACCAGGAACCAGATGGGGGCACTGGTACTTTTTATAGAACAACTAGTTGGTCTGTTGAAAGGTTTTTAGAAACACTAAATACTGTTAAAAAAACTTGGGAAAGCTGATTCAACACTCATGCAACATACAACCCCAAAACAGAAAAAGTTGTGACATTGTGTAACATACAAATAAAAACAGAATGTGATAATTTACACGTCTCATAAACCAATATTTATCAGCAAAAAGGACATAGACAATATATCAAATGTTGAAAATGAAAATTTGGACTATTTCATGGAAAATATATGTTAATTTTGAATTTGATGCCAGCAACATGTTTCAAAAAAAGTTGGGACGGGAGCATGTTTACCACTGTGCTGCTTCAACTCTTATTAACAAAATTCTGTAATGTCTAATTAACAGAATTCTGTAAATGTTTAGGAACTGAGGAGACCAGTTGCTAGTTTTGAGAGTGAAATGTTGTCCCATTACTGCCCGATATAGGATTTCAGTTGCTCAACAGTATGGGGTATTCTTAGTCATGTTTTTCATTCCATTATGCACCTAATTTGACAAATCTGTTGCTCAAAACCATACATCATTCAGAATTGATTGTGCTTTGCCAAATGTGCAAGATGCCCATGCTGTAGGCACTAATGCTCCTCCACACCATCATAGATGTTGGGTTTTGAACTGAATACTAAAACAAGTTGGATAGGTTGGATACTTGGATAGGCCCTCTCCTCTTTAGCCCAGATGAGTCCATGATTTTCAAAAAGAATGGCAAATTTGGATTGGTCTAAACACAGGACCTTTTTCCATGTTACCTCAGTCCATTTTAGGCCCAGATAAGATGGTGGTATTTTCTGTATCATGTCTCAATACAATGTTGGCTGTTTTGACTGTTACAATTTTGGCTGTAGTTTTTGAATTGAGTATCAAACTGTGCACATAACCAATGGTTATCAGAGGTTTTCCTGAGCCCCAACAATTACAGGTCTGGAAACAGGTCTGGTGTTGATGCAGTGCCATCTGAGGTCCAAAAGACCACGGCCATCCAATTTGTTTTTCAGCTCTATCCCTTGTTTGCAAAGATTTCTCTGGATTCTCTGAATGTTCTAATGATATTATGTCCTGTAGATGATGAACTCCCCAAATACTTCACAATTGCATCTTAAGAAACATTAAAATTACATTGTTTCATCATTTGTGCACACAGGTTTACACAGAGTGATGAATACCCCTACATCTTTACTTCTAAGGGACCCTGCCTCTCTTGGATGCTCTTTTCCATACCCAATCGTGTTGCCAGTTACCCTAATTAGTTGTGAAATATTCCTCCTTTTGTTTTCTTTATCATTACACAATTTTTCCAGCATTTTGTTAGCCCCGTCAACTTTTTTTTAAAACATGTTGCTGGTATCAAATTCGATATTTTCCATGAAATAGTAAAATTTGTCATTTTCAACATTTGATATGTTGTCTGTGTCCTTTTTGCAACGAAATATGAATTTAAGAAAGTTGCAGATTATTACATTCTGTTTTTATTCACATTTTACACAACGTCCCAACTTTTTCTGTTTTGGGGTTGTATAATTTATTTGCACTTCTAACAGTGCACAATGAGGATTGCTTCTTTTGAATGAGTAAAATAACATGTACAGTCCATTTTGTACATAGTACAAATTTTGATATGATATTATTTGGACAAAAAAGTTTTTCTTACAAGTTGGGAAAGGTTATTAACAATAACCAGGTAGGTCCATGCATTCTTTGAACTGAAGTTCCCCTCATCATAGACCCCACAAAGTTGGCATATCCTGCAAAAGAGAAATTGCCAATCAGATATCAGTCAGAAGCACCATGAAGGCCCAGCAGATACATGGTTGATTTGTGTCGCATTCTTATGCAAAATTAGTCAAAGTAATAATTGCTCGTATAATCCACAACCTACACATAATAAACAGACTAGCATGACAAATCAGTCAAGTGCTTCTTTTTACTTTAGTTTAGTTTCTTAACCGCTCAAAATTGACCATTCTAACCCAATATAGACATGATCAAGCTGTTTGTGGTTTACTTGCCAACAGCAGACTAAGCCTTATCTAAATACTGAAACATGAAATCTGGGGCCGAGGGCCTAAAGGTGAACTTACAGTGCGATGACTGTAGTGACTGGCCTCACAACAGTGTACTGTAGAACTCCCAGCTTGCATCTGAGGAGCAGCACCCTGTAGAAAGACGAGTTATGAATGTGGAGTGAGATGTGGAGTAAGAAGGAGTTATGAGCATGACTGTGACTGTGTGTTATTATGCTCATACAGTGACACAGAAATTTGGTTATGGTTATGTCTTTCATGGTTTGGTGTCAAGAATTTTAATCCGTAACACAATGTTCCATGTCAAAAATACCTCTGAATTAGGAGCATGCATGTTTCTCATTAGTGGGTTCGCCTGACTAGAGTCTATTTAGACCTGGCTACTCTCACTGGAAACTTTCTACATCCAACCACATTTATGCTGTAAACACTACTGATGTTCTAAGTGAAATAACTGATTACCGGTATGTATTTATGTGCAACTACAAGGGAGTAGTCCAAGTTCTGTGTTCTCAGTTCTAACCTATTCTTTTTAATATCTGTTTATATGATGTGCTGTATCACCAAGTCAAATTCCTGTGTACTCTGTGCTCATACTTTGTATCTAAGTTCTGTGATGTGCATTAGTGCAATCTGCTTGCAACATATAAATAGTAGTTATGGACAGTAAAACCTACAGCATGATCTGCAGTTTGATGGGGACACATACAAAAGTTGTTTTGTACAACCAAATTCTGGTAAAGGACTCACTCTCCCATGGGCCATGGTGGGCAGCAACAGAGAGGTGGGAGGTGCTTCTGCTGTTCCTGAACCTCTAACATCAAGACCAAACTGGGGTACTGATTGCCAAGATAATTCAGCAGGAAGATCATGAAATTGTAGATGACATAGGCCTCATAGCATTCTCTGCAGGTGTCCACATATATAGCAATACCAGGGTACTTTAGCGCAATCCACTGAAAGACAGGAAAGAGTGAAAAGGATTAAACATATATATAGTCAGGGAATGGTATCAAAACTATCTATTTCATGAAGTGCAGGAAGCTCTCTACAATGGGCTTATATTACAGACAAGACTTGTGCGCACATTTTCATTATAAGTTTATTAATATGTGTTTTTGGCCTCTGTTTATAATCTTTAGTGTAGAAAGGCAAACATCTTTTTTCAGTCAGTGAACCACGTAATGCAGATGAGGATCATGTGCTTTCAATGGTTCAGTATCCAATTAGCAATGAGTGGGCCTCTTATAACTTCAAACAAAACCAACATGCCTGTACAGTTCTTATTAAGGAACCATCCAAATAAAATTACTTGTATCCAACAGAAAATATACTCACACTATCTAGACTGTAAATAGGAACCATCCAGAGTATCCTGCAAGGCAAAAAATCAGTCAGAGAAATAAGCTGGACAGCACTGTCTCTTCCATCCATGCCCTTCCATCATTTTATACTCAACTTGACATTATACAGGCTAAATGTTATATGAAGGGTGAAGTAGGCCTGACTGACCTGATGATTGGCTTCTGCAGTTCCGGCTGGGTGTAGTTTACCAGATGTTGTAAGATTCCCCATAGTGATATAGGTATGGTCATGAACACAAAAATACCTGCGATGAACCATGCCTTGTTGTGTGTGCCGACCTGATGAAAACAAATGGGATGAGACACAACCAGTAGGCTAGATATCCTCATGTAAGTGAAGCTACGCAATGACAAAAAGATGTTTCAGACAAACCTCTGATTTCTGTAGCTCCCATATGCAGAGTGGCAGTACCACAAGCAAGAGTAAAATATACAAGACCACTACCAAGGGACGGATCCACCGCCTCCAATTCCCACATGTGCATGGCATTATTGAACAAAGCTTATCTCCCAGGCAACTAACAGAAGGTACATTTAACGATAAGTTACCTGTTAATAAGTTGCAAGCTAACAATCCTTGCTGGCGAGCTAGTTTAGGCGTTTGACGCTTAACGTTAGCTAAATCGTTAGCAATGTTGCAGACGCATGCTGTTCGTCTACGCAATAGGTTTATTGAAGAAATATTACATTATATCTGCATTTCATCATGGTAAGCTTAAACCTATCAACGAATGAAGTCCGCAAGTCACCTTGCTAACTACCTAACGTTAGTCAGCTGATTCATTGTAAACAAATCCTGATCTCAGGCGCTAACGTTACTCCATTCCAGTAGCTAGCTAGCCAGCTGTGTGACAATGCCTGGACTAGCTAAACGTTTGCCAGACACTACCGAGGTTGTATCATAGTTTTGTCTAGCAAAGTATGGAAAAGGCCATTCCAGATCCCAGAAAATGATTGCTTTGACTGACAATGGCTCTTACTAAACTAGTCTTACAAGATGTAAACAAAGTTCCTCAGATTGCGACTAGCCACAAACTTCCTGTTTTCATGCCTCGCCTCTCTGAATCTGATTGGATGTGACCAATGCCTGTAAAAAGGGTTGTTTCCAGTCAAGATGTAGTCCAGATGTGTGCCTATGACTGTTTAACTTAAGTATATACTTGTTCAACGTTGTGTGTACTTAAAAACAAAATAAACTAAAAATAATGTGCTTCTTTTGTGTAGGTATTTATCGAGAAATCATATCCTGAGCTGAGCGACTTCGCAAACCCGGTAGCCTACGCCTTTAAACGTGAGACCGGCCTGCACACGTTTAAACACTTTAAACGTGAGACCGGCCTGCTCTCGACTGTATTTTGAACGGATGCAATGCTGTAGGTTGATGCTCCTACCAGGAGATGGCATCCCAAGTCCATGTCTCTAAATTCAGTGGGCTTTTGAGGAGCTGGAATTAAACGGTTTTAAAAATGTTATTTTGGGGAGGCTAACACATTCCAAATTAGTTAGTGTTAGTGTCATGATCTTACGTTTTAGGGATAGGTAATAAAATAGCTAGTCTACCACTCATTCACTTTGCAGTTGGCTGGACATTTGATTTGGGAAAGCAGCATAACCTTTGAAATAAATTAACTGTAGGTCTAGTTTTATTACTTTCTTTTTTTGTACTTCGTCTGTAGATTTTTTTTTTATAGAAGGGTAAGCCTGTAAATGTTTCTAATTAAGATTCCTAACACATGAGAACCAGTGAAAGGTAATTTTATAAAGCTGTGACCACAAATGAATAGCCTAATGTCTACACTATGACAGAAGCTAGGCTATCCAAACATATTGTGAATAGCCTATCACCAAACATGTTGTGAGCATCATGAAACGCAGTGCCTGATGATTGCCTAGCTTAGCCTACTATTGGCCTAGACACCCTGTTTTGTGTAGAATATTTTGTGTATCCCAGATATATATATAGGCCTTCCCTCAGTATAACGCTCCATAGAAATAGCAAGCTCATACTGTTAGATAAACAGTATTTTAACCTTTTTAGTACTTTAAAATTAGCCTACTGAGGCTACAAAATTGACCTTTTGTGAAACACATTTAATCTGATCTGATGTTTTCAGACACTTTTCTAACACCAGATTCAAGCTCTCATATCTGTCATAAGAGCACCTTATAACAGTTAGGCTATGTTTTATATGGTTGGTGGAGCCATAAGACCAGAATGTTTCTTCAAATATGATGAACCTTTATGCAGTCATCACCCATATTTAACACAATGTTCAGCTTGCTGTAGCTTTCTGGGAAGGAGTCAGCGTCCAACCCAGCCAAGGACATGTTCTTTAAAGTTTTCAATACATGAGTACAGACACATCAAGCATGGTTTGGGGATGATTGGGGAGGGTGTGGAGATCTTGTTTATTGATTTGGGGGTGTTCAACACCATAGGTGCATTTGTTCAGATGGTGTATTCATTTCACAATGGGGTGAGGCATAACTTTTTCCTTTGTGACGCTCTGTCATCATACTGCCCCACAGTCACAGAAATAGCTGGTTGGGCTGGGACAGATTGTTCATGAATATTAAATTGATCCTTTTGGCTTTTATAAATTAGGAATGCTCTTGCCACAATCAGGCCTCTTTGCTGGATGGCTGCAAGGGCCTATGCTACAAAATGGCATAAGGAGCCTCCCATGTTGGGGCAGGGAAGACAAACAGACATTCTGTTTGTGAAAACTGGAAACACATTTGTGCATTTGCAGTATGACGACCACTGCTCATTCATTCCCCTAGGGATAAGAAGCGATGGAATGCATTATTCCTTGATCCAAGATGAACTGATGTTTGTAAAGACAGAAGGAGACAAATAGCCTACATTGATTGGTTGTGGAAAATTCAAGTTTAAAAAGACGACCTTTGAAAGTTAAAGTAAATAAAAACTCTTGTAAACCTTTACTAGAGTCGTGTGTCAGAAAGTTTCTAGTCTTCTTATCCAATTAATTTGGATACATTTTGTATTCACATCAGGTTATATATAAAATTAGGAATTATTATTATTATAAATATTATTAAAATTATAAATACTTTCCTAATTTGATTAAATTTTCTGGGATAAATCAGCATGGATTCTATTCCCCAAATAAAGAGCAACCTGTATTTTCTGAAATCTCCTTGCAAAGGTGGTAGAGTCATCATACAACATAGACAGTACCAATAGCTGAGAAACTTTCCAGGATTTTTAACGGATTTGTCCAGCGGACCTGATCTTTTTGTGATCTATGACGTAAGAATGTGAAATGAAATTAGAACACTGTCACTAGTGCATTCCATTGTTGTGTGGAGAGTGCTTAAGGAACTTTAAGATAAGGTCAGCGCTTATCTCAACACTATGGCACGAGAAACACCAGGCTCAGAGTCAGTTAAGATCAACAAAAAAAATTTCTTAACTTAATGCAACAAACCAACTCATTTTGAGGGACAGGATGGGAGGCTTAATGAGCATTGATACAGGATAATATATACTTGATAATTGCTGCTAATTGTTGGTTTACAGTTGAATGTGCAGCCACCACTCTCCTTATGGATATTTTCTCACACTTCACTTTTGACATTTGAGATAAGTGGGACATAATTAGTATACATTGCAGGAAACCAAATTAAAGGAAGTCTGAGTCACTTTAATTCCCAAATCGGAACTGTGCTTATGCATGCTTACACTTGACTTATTTGTTAATTTTATTATCTTAGAGCTAAACAATACAAAGCCCTCAAAGAATACGTTTTAATCATTTTCAACTAAATTTTTATAGGTTTACACTGACAGTGAAGTGACCAAATGAAGGGTGTGATAGAGATGATGAGAAACGTCTGTCTCTGCAGCTATGTATCCCTGCGGTTCCCTGAGTGTGGCTTGGCCTGTCACACAAAAGCAGCCTTGGGTCTGTCTGAACTCTTCATTCTGTGCGGACTGGTGGTGTCCCTCCAAGGCCGTCTTCTGTTTGCCTTTGAGCTTTATTGAATTCATTGTTGGCAAGATAGAGGTTCCCACTAAATTTCTCTGAACTAAAATAATTCTCATTATATTTATATATTTGTTGTTGTACAGGAGCAACCCATCAATTTATATATATTTACATACACACACACATACATACAGTACGTACATACATACATACATACATACATACATACATACATACATACATACATACATTTATTAACATACCACATACCTATCAAATGTATTGAGTTTAATACAATTGGCCACTGAAAACTGTCTCTAAACCATAATTGCTTGAGAAAGGCAGTCAAACTGATAACATGCTCTTTTTAGCAAGGACATTAAGCATATCATTTTGGTTTGGGGAGCAATCACCAAAGTAACTTTTGGACTCTCTCTTGATGTCATTATGGTGCACAACTGCTGATCTGGAACAAATTCTACCAATGAAACCTGGCACATGTTAAACTAAAATCAGTTTTGTTTCTCTTTTGTTTCCCTGGACACATCTGCCAAACAGACTCTGGCACAGGCTGCACGAGTGTGTCTACTGGCCTGTATTCCTTCCTGTGACTGTGGGTAGTTCACATCCTCCACGCTGACCCTGCTGACCCCGCTGACCCCTGATGTTACACTGCCAAGCAGGTCAGAGTTCATTTTAAATCACTCCCAGACCAGTGTATCTTCCCAAAGGAAAGAGTCTAAGATAGAGTGATGCCCTCCAGTTCCCAGGTTGTTGACTGAGCATCTATATTACGTATTATTCACATACTGATTAAACAAATATGATCATTAAATCTGATTTTTTACCCAACTGTTAGGTGAAATAATTGTCGTACCATATAGCAATGTTCCCACTGTTTATTTGACGTGAACCCATTGTAAATCTGATGGGAAATTATAAATAATTATAGAATAATTATGGTCATAAGAAAATAATATAGATGACTTACATTTTAGTGTTTTGTGATATAAATGCCTGGTGATTAGACAGACATCTCAAACAGAATATTTGAATTCACAAATTCGACTGACACAAATTCATTTAACACTGCAGACTAAAGCCTCTTTCTTAACACCACACCACATCAAGTCAGAATATTAAAAGCATGTTCCAAAATATGGAGCATATACTTACAATACATGCACACTCTCAAACAAACTTGTCTATATCAAATTGTGTGTTTAAGTACCAGTTATATAATGATATAATGATGGAAAAACGCTTGTTCTTTATCAATCTTTGTAATCAAAGCATTGGAACATGGACAATTAAATCTGTGTCCTCTACTACAGTGATATTAAGAAATTATGGATGATTTCTGACTTCACAAGTCAGGGGACTTCTTATAAAAAGATGCTTCTTATAAAAAAAACTGTATATATTGTTAAAAGTGTTACACATTGAAGCATATATTACTTATTGCACCATTTGTAATGTCTTTGCTCATTATATTTGGTTAACATAAGTCAAACGTTAGGATTAATATTTACTGTAGCTAGATATGAATCTTTCCATAATGAATTTCATCAAAATGAAAGTATAGATATTGTAGGCCATCAAGAGTATATGACAGATATTAAGGCAGTAATACAGACATTTCATACTACTCATAAACAATTGTAATGGTAGACAATTATTTGCCCTCAAATTCACAGTGTAGGACAGAGGATATGTTTTTTTCTTGACTCATTTGTCATTTGCAATAATACAGGCCCCTTTCCCATAGCCCTTGACTTGAACTCAAGAATGGTCATAATGTTTTAGTTTATTACCCAAGTTTGTTGCTTTTGGACACTATCCGAAGGCAAGCTTTTAAATCTCTAACAAGGTCAAAAATCATTACCCTCAGTTTATTGCTTGTTGGGGACTGCAACATCTGGTGTAACTCCAGTGTTCTAGTTGGAGTGTGAATTTGGAAGCTTGGAATATCAAGGTCCTCGTGTTGAGAAGCTCTCACCATGAGGACCTTTTCGTTCATCAAGACGGGGGGGAAATTGCAGCAAAAGCTTGGGTTTGCTTAAGATATTTCTAAATCATTTTCACATTTATATAAAGTTAGAAACACTGCAGAGTATTTGCATGGCAAAAGAAACCCGCTTCAATCAATAGACAAGTTAATGACTACTATAACACCAAGCCTCTCAACATTTATCAAATGTGACGACCAGCGCACTGAGTAAATAGTCCTCGTAGCCCTAATTGCTCATGAAGTAATTGGTGGCCCTTTGCTCAGGCCCATCCAGAATAAGACCAAATGGTCAATAGAGGTCCTTGGCAAGTCAACTGTGGTAGAAAGCGATATAAGTCGAGTGGTTTAGTGATTGTGGGCCCATGTTACTGCAGTTCTCATTAGTTCCTTGATCCCTGGGACAGTCTCGGAGCAGCTTCATTGACACACCTTTTCACACATCCTTCCTCTGGCTTCCCATTGCTGTCAGCCGTGTGAAGACAACACTGTCAGGCACTGATTCAGTCATTTATAGCTTATGTACAGCTACATCCTGTTACCGCCCCCTTCCCACTCAGCGCTCTTCCTCCTAGGAGAGGGTCCTGGGAAGAACACTTGTGTGGGGACTGAGACAAACATAAACACACCGGCTCCATTGTACACGGCTATATATAAGTTCAATCCAGTCTTGTCTGTCTTTCAATGGCTCAGAACTGCTGCAAGGTCCTGCAAGCACGCACACACCAGCATGTTCACATGAGCCTTTGTGCACACACACTTGCTCACAGACACACACACACACACACACACACACACACACACACACTTGAGGCCTGCAGCTTCATGGACTGGCTTGTGGATTAGTGGACATGAGTTCACATTGTTTTGGCCAGTCTGCGTCGCCCCTTGTTCCACAGGCAGTATTGTTGGTGTCAGGCGGGCCTAGTCACTGTCCTTGCGCAGGCATAGGTCTGTGTGCAGGTTGTTGGGGCTCGTGGTCTTGCACTGGATGCTGTTGCTGTTCACCTGAGGGTCAGAGTGGCACCAGCAACACAGGCAGGACTGAAGGAGAAAACAGGAAAAAGAAACTTTAATGGCACTGAGATTTGATTGGAATTCTGTAGTTTGCATAGGTGATTTCCTTTAGAGGATATTTTGCCTCAGTATTCCCAATGGTAAAATGTTCAGTTCAGTGTTATAACAATAATTGCATCTATTCAATGTGATCCTTTTTCATTTTAACTGTACAGGCATGCATGTAGCATTTGAGTCTGTGATCTGTGTGTGTGGTACTGGGGATGATAAGGGTAAAGGTCATTGGAAAGGCATTACAGTCACACTGAGCATTCCCTCTCTCCCCGGGGAGAGGCTGGGGGCCACGCATGGCTTATCTCTCTCTAGTGGTATTCTGGCAGGGAGTTGAGCATGCAACCCCACCCCAGTAAATAGCTTCATAAATCATGTTCTGGTTTATATTTTCCTGTAAGTGTGTCTTCACAGTCATTTTCTGAACTTTGGGGAGCAGAGTAGAATGCGGAGAGCAGACGATAGCTAGGGGGAGTTATGGAGGGAACTACGTGTGAGTGAGAGAGGAAGATATTGGAGACATCAAGAGGAAGGCAGGAGTAGATGGGGTAAGTTGGGTGGAGTAGATGGGGTAAGTTGGTTGAGTTGGGTGGAGTAGATGGGGTAAGTTGGTTGAGTTGGGTGGAGTAGATGGGGTAAGTTGGGTAAGTTGGGTGGAGTAGATGGGGTAAGTTGGGTAAGTTGGGTGGAGTAGATGGGGTAAGTTGGGCAAGTTAGGTGGAGTAGATGGGGTGAGTTGGGTGAAGTAGATGGGGTGAGTTGGGTGGAGTAGATGGGGTGAGTTTGGGTAAGTTGGGTGGAGTAGATGGGGTGAGTTGGGTTGGAGGCGTTTGATCCTCACCTTAAAACAGTTCTTAAACTTCTTGCTGACAAAGTAGAGAATGATGGGGTTGATACAGGAGTTGACTGTGGCCAGGTTTATGCCCAAATAGTCCAAAATTAGGAGGAAGCTGAAACAATAAAAAGACCAACATTTTTACCAAAGGAGATGCAGAGTCTCTATTTCTTCTGTTTCTGTGACATAAATGCTTGGTTGTATTGGATTGCATTTGTAAACATTATATCCAGCAAAATCAACACACTTGAGGAAGTCACATCGCGATGTGTCATTTTCATGATAGCCCATCTTCTTCAAAATCCGGCTTAGATGCAGAGGAAACCAGCACAGGGCAAAGATCAGAACGAGGCAGAAGACAGCTTTGGCCACTTCTCGTCTCTGTAAGACATATCAGATGGTGATGTCTTTATCATATTGGAAAGCATGAGATCCCTGTTAATATACTAGATCTCAACAACACATACATTTTCTTTTTCAACTGACACCCTCCTACATATTAAAAACATGGTATATCAACTCTTGTATATGTGTATTCACAGCTGTCATAGTTTTGATCATATATTACCTGTTTTAAGTGTTCACTGAGTGCAATCCGGAGATTTCCATTGCGGTGATTGAGCATCTCAGAGGTCATCAGTGTGTAAAAGATGGCTGTGCAGGCCAAGGGTACACAAAAGTAGAACCCGAACAACCACCAATCCTTTGCTTCCGTGTAGAACTGCAGGTAAATAACACAACTGAAGTTAAATCATGAGGGGAAGATTTAGGATGAATACACTCATCTTTAAGTGGTACTGTATTCATGGGTTTCATCAGGTCCCTTTCCACAGGTGTATAAAATCAAGCACCTTGATTATCAATGCAGGCTGCATGGTGCTTAATTAATACACCTGTGGAAAGGGACCTGATGAAACCATGAATACCTTGGCTGGAGTCAAAAGTTGAAAGGTCAAAAGGTCTAAAGCTCCAGTTTTTCCTGTTTTCTCCATCACAGGAGAAGGAAACGACTGCATGCAGTAGAAGCACAGACTTGCACATGTCATTACATGTTTAAAGTAGTAGCAGCACAATCAGATAATGAAATGACTCCAAGACAGATGTGAGATAAAGGCACACGATAAGAAACCTTTTTAAAATGAGAAACTTAAAAGTTAGAAAATGGCTCTAATTTTGTATGAAAACTGCTCCCATATAACATTGTTATGTACAAGCCCATTAATATGGCCTGGCTGGAGGACCTGAGCCAGATACCAAGGAAAGGTAATTGTTCTGTACATACACTGATCCCAATCAAAAAGTGTAGAATCCGTATTTGCTAGAGCAGTAATGCTTCAGAGATTCAAAGGCAATGCAGCTCCAAAGAAAAGGCCCAGTGTTTCTCTGCACATATGGCTCTGTTTCAGGGAAACATACATCAGCTGGATGTGATTGCTCGTGTAGCCTGCAATCAATTAAAGTTCTCCAGGCTTGGGAACAAAGAAAGTGATCTCCGGATATGCCCAGTGCAGGAAAGAGAAAATGAGGCAATGCTACCCAGGTTTCTCCTTCTCTCATTTTCTGTATTTTCTGTGGTTTACAAATTCCAAACACCTTCTACTCAAGTCTGTTGAGAGAGGGCTCTTTGGGCCTAAGAGGTTGTTATAATGAACTGACTGTCATTTACATCAATGTCAAAAAGTTTTGGCTTACATGCATGAAGTTACTTTGGGGGTTGAGCATGCAGGTCCTTATGGTCTGGTTTCTGTATTCAAAAGTGACCATGTCGAAGCAGATGGCTTCAGGGACTGCAAGAAGGATTGACAGCACCCAGATGGAGAGGATCTCGATGGCAGTCAAGAGAGGGATGCCCACCCCCTGCACCCTGCTCCACGACGCTACAGCCCTGTACCTAGAACAGGAACACAGTGCAGGCGTTACACCTTCTCTCTGGTACCAAGAACACTTATTGTGTTAAATCACACATGAACACTTCATAAACATTATTCCCCCTGGTGAAAAACTGAAAATAAAAAGTACTTGTCCTGTAGATCAGTACAGTAGGCCAGTAGTGTTTAAAGAGCTAAAATACTGAAGGGTTTAATTGCTTTTATTTGTAAATAACAAAGCAGATAAATTAGAGATTCATCAGAAAGGGCAAGGATGATCCAAGACTCATGGAAAGTCACATTGTGTTCTTCTGTGCTGTAATATTTATGTTGCAAAATACTCACTGACAGAACTAATGTTTATTGTTGGGAAGAAGCCATTGAGCTTGCTTGCCAAACACACTTCTTGTTTCCTGTTGCTGGAAATCATGTTTGCCTGTTTGTATCATTAATAACATCTCTCAAGTGAATGTTTTAGTATAATGCTGCATCAAGATTTCATGTGGAAATATATATTTTTCATGACACATTTGAATATCCCTGCCGAACAACATTGTACCATTTATATTTCACCAGTGGTGTACCTAATTCTTTAGACTGCCAGACCATGGAAGAAGACATAACAGTCATGACAGCCTTATGCAGGAATACGGAGATATGCAGAACATTTCCTTGACCTCATTTTGAATACAAATTAGGACCATCTGGGTATTTGTACCGGTGATGTGAGGTGAGCCATTGTCATGATGAAGCCTTGTGAAGCCCTGCAGACTTGTGAGGACCTTCTGTGCTTTCTGCTCAAAAGTTTTATTTTTCATCTACTTTACACTAGCAATGCTCCACAAGAAGCCAAAGACACAGATTACTCCTCTTTGTCACTTTAGTTTCTCACTATGCATCATCTTTAGTTTTTCTTTGTGTTTCTCAAGAATATTCTGTATGGTAGGACATTTTTAAAGCAAACCAAAATGATCATATCAGAGATAACTGTAAATAACATCTAAATCTAAGACTTAGGGATAACATTATTAAACACATACAAACAATGATTTCCTATCTGCCTGGGAAAAAAACTGAGATAAACAAGCTCACAGGTGGCCATGGAAAAGGAAGCTCCTCTACATCATGAGAGCTGGCCATTACAATTAACCCCAGCTCCTTCCTGAACAGTGCAGTAGACCGCAAACAAGGACTAACCCAGTCCTGCATCCTGTTCACATTCGGACAGGAATAAAACCGTTGACCTCTCTTAGGAGATTGTTTCCCCTTCAGAGCTGCAAGAGAGAGCCTCACCCTACTGCCCCTCGGAGAAATAAAAAAACTAAATAAAATGACCCAATGCCCAATTACCAATAAGATGACCATGCCCAGTTACCAATAAGATGCCAATGCTGATTGATAACTCAATGCTGTAATGCTACTTGTAATACTTATAATACTTACTTATAATGCTACCAGAAGCTCAGAAGCTACCAGAACATCTCTTACTTTAAGGACAAAAAGTAACGAGATATGAAAAAGTGGTGGGTAGAAAAAGCAAGACACATGTGTATCCCATCTGAGGCATGGAATGCAACCCTTAGCTGTGTCAGCATCACATGTTTCTAATTACCACAGGGCAATCAAGGCCTACACGCTAAGGATCCTCAATTTTGGATCTGCTCACAGGCCCCCACTTGCACCTGTGTCTTTCTGCTTCAAGCTCTTGGTTGGTTAAGTAAGGTATACTGACACTCTTGGTCAGTTAAGTAAGGTATACTAACACTCTTGGTCGGTTAAGTAAGGTATACTAACACTCTTGGTTAGTTAAGTAAGGTATACTAACACTCTTGGTCGGTTAAGTAAGGTATACTAACACTCTTGGTTAGTTAAGTAAGGTACACTAACACTCTTGGTCGGTTAAGTAAGGTACACTAACACTCTTGGTTGGTTAAGTAAGGTATACTAACACTCTTGGTTAGTTAAGTAAGGTACACTAACACTCTTGGTTGGTTAAGTAAGGTTGGTTAGGTAAGGTGGTTGGTTAAGTAAACACTGATTAATTAAGTCAGGTATGCAGAGCAGAAAACATTTTACTTGACTGATTTTGGAGCTTTTGAATCTTGTCATTGTATTGAGCTTTTTCATGTAAATGGTCATTTGTGTTAACCTGACTCTCGCCAGATGAATTTTGTTCCGCCTAGCTCCACTCACATCCATCTGGGATCGCTGCCGTTGAGAGTGATTTCGGCACCAGATTTTATGGTAGAGCCAATCAGGACGCAGGGCGGGAGTTTCATAGATGTGACGTAACGTAGAAGCGACTGTGAGACTGTTCTAAGCATCACGGGTTGGCTTTGATGTGAGTGGTTGAAGTAGCACGTCAATAGATGACGGACAAGTGGCATATCCAATCATATGCAAGAATTTTTAATAAGGCCCAGCCTTCTGAAACACCACTCCAATGGATCAATCCCAGATGGATGAGTGGAGCTAGGCGGAACAAAATTCATCTGGCGAGAGTCAGGTTACATTTGTGTAGCAGCGGTCCAAACGTACCTGTCCACGCTGAGGGCACAGAGGTTGAGCACTGTGATCCCCACAGAGGCTTTCTGCAGGAAGGGCACCAGCTTGCAAAGACACAACCCAAATGCGCTGTCATTGAAGGGGAACTTAGCTCTGAGGAGCTAAAAAGAACAGATGACAAACTGGTTATTCACCAGGCAAATGTAGCATGTATATTTTACAGCTAATGGGATCATTGATTTGTTTTCTGAGATCCAGTGAAGTTAAAAGGTAAGCTTTGCCTTAATATGAATGCATCTTGTTTGTTTGAAGTATAGTCACAAAGGCAACATTTACAAAACAACATAATCAAGTCCATTAGCCTGACCAAAACAATTAGAGTTCTAAAATATCCATCTGAATTCATCAGTCCCCAATGTCACCACAGTTTAGAGATTTATGTCCTGTACAAACAGGAGGATCCTTTGGGATCTTATGCCACCAACTGTCGTCTCTATGGAAATATGCTTTAAATAGATGTAAGGTTTCTAAAAGCAAAGAGAAATGTGGGTTTGTCCTGTAGTTTTGAATAGAACCTCTTCATGCACCCAGCCCCTGTGTTTACTCCAAAGTAGTGCTTTTAATCATGGGAATCCATGGGAACTGACAGTCTGTGAGTATAGCAATGTCTGCAAAGAAGCAATTATGTCCTTTATAAATTTACTTTGTCATGTATTTGTGAATGTAGGTGATTGGAAAGTACAGCAAGGTAGACCTCTGTCTGCCTTCCTTTGTGTCTGTGTGTGTGTGTGTGTGTGTGTGTGTGTGTGTGTGTGTGTGTGTGTGTGTGTGTGTGTGTGCGTGCGTGTGTGCGTGCGTGCGTGTGTGTGCGTGCGTGCATGTGTGTGTGCGTGTGTGTGTGAAAGTGAGTGAGTGTAATGTTGTTGTTTCTAAACTTACTGGTATATCTAAGTATGTCATTATTAGCACTATTAGGACTAGAGAGAGCGTGAGAGACAGATATGGCAATGTTTATGCACATGCATGGGTGTGTTTAATTTCGGCATTTCCTCTAGACTTGTGTGTACCCATGATGGACGTCATTCACTGGGAGCTAAGCAGCCTCAGTGCTGCTGTCCTTCCCAAACAAAAGCATATTGTCCATTTTCCTGTCAGTGACGGAAAAGCCTCCCTTCTGCCCAGCTGTGAGTTTATTGTTTTGAGCAAGAGCACCTGTATCGGGGACTCATTTGAAATATGTGAAGAAGACTATAAAATATAAAAGAAGAATGGGGATTATAAGAGTATTTAAACATCATAATCACCCTCTCTATCAGTTCCAGAAACATCCCCCAAAGCTGCATGCAAAGCGTAAGAGACTTATGGACAGAGCTGGAGTCCCAGATGTGGTGTGAATTTGCAATCAGACATTTCCCTGAGGCCATGTCTGTGATAAAACCCTATTGGTTTGTTGAGGTCTCTGCACATTGTTGAGTGGTCTATTCACTGATAGTGGTAGATAAAGCCGTGCAGTTTGACCAGTGATAAAGTACCTCTCCATTCTGTAACCGCAGCTCAATCCCTGTGTTTATTTTAGCAGGCCGTCTCCCTGCTGCCATCGTCATGAAAAAGCCTCGTGACTAAGACAGGCTGGTCTAAGAGATAAGCTCTGGGTAGACACATGTCTAATTGCACACGCGCACTCTCTCTCCTCCTTCATTTCTCTCTGTAGCACCTTCATCTCTCCTTTTACTCTTAATGCTTTTCCACTTAGTGCTTTTCTAGTTGCTATTCATGTCTTTATGTTTTCCCAGTCCTGCTCAGGTTTTTACATCTTAACAATTTAGTCCATATAATATTTTCTTCACTCCCTAACATGCTTTTCTAAGTGAATGCCTTTTTATTGGTCCAATAGGCCAAAACCAAACTATCAATAAATGACATCGAGAATATGCTGGCTTTTAGAGACCTTTAGATTACCCCTTTGCAAATAAAAGATACACAGCCCTAGCTAGGGACTTAGACAGGCCAGGGAATGTCTATTATTAGATGTTTGATGTATCTGGGCTTTCAATTAACCCCTTCTCTCAGTTAACCCCTCATGTTCAACTGGGAAACAGCAACACTGGGAAACAGCAAGTCATTCACTATTTTAAAAGTGCAACAAGTGCTTTTGTGCATACACTAGTTTTCAGGAGAAATCGTCATATGAAAAAGGCCTACCTTGTAAACGGTGAGGGGAAGGCAAATGATGATGTACATGAGATCTCCTAAAGCCAAGCTTGCAATGAGAGCATTGGGCCCATTCCTCATGCTTTTGTTCTGGTAGATGATCCTCAGGAGTGTTGCATTTCCTACCATCCCAACGAGGAACACGACACAAGAGATGGCTGTGTTGATGTACCTGAAGCAGTCTTTGATACCTGTCTGGACAACCCGACAAGCAGGGGGGGGGGGCGACCGCCTTGTAGCGTTGCCCGACATCACTCCCCTCTGGCCGGCCACATTGTTCTGAACAGAGCCGCGGCTGTGTTGGTCACTGGACGATGTGGTCGAGATTGAGCCCAGGGCCAGGGAGCCGCGCAGCTCTTGAGTGTCTGAATCATTCATGTGGCACATTCCACTGCTTGCCGTGGCAGCTATTAGCAGCAACACATGTAAGGTCAAGAAGCCCATCGCGCTACACATTCCACACCACGATTCCCAGATATGATGACAGTCTCCAATACGTCCACTCAATCAAATGGAAGCTACGAAAGGAGAGAGTGAAAGGTGAGACATGATTTGCCTTTTCAATATAAAGGCCATGCAGAATATAATGACATGAATGAATATGTAAAAAAGTATTCATATAGAGAACACAAAGTTATTAAAGTAAACAACTAAAACCATTATTGAAAGTTTGACAACATGTCTGCAGAACAACTGCTTCCTTTTCAACAACAAAAAGGATTTAGAGGAGAGCTACAGATGGGGGATGCCAGTGCTGGTTACTGTCAAAGAACAGAACAAGACGGCTCTTCTCTCGTCAACACTCACACTACCCATTGACAGTGGCAGCCCTGCTAATACCATGCAACTCTGTGTTGGAACTTTGTTTTTCTCACATGTTGTTTTGACAATGCGCCCCTTGCGTGGCTTTCATCACTGTGGTTTCTGTTGCTGGGCATTCCATTCTGTTTCCAATTTACAGATTTAAACAAGTGGTTTCAGCAAACAAAGGAACATTGCAGCATAAAAGACAGGACTTTCTGTGGAGGCACAGGGGGCATTTTATCCCATTTACTCACAGCGACAGAAACATTAATGAAAAAGTCATGGTTATAAGAGTTGTAGGCCTCCAGTTACCTTCATTCAGTAACCAATAACCCATAAAATAGCACAATTAAAAAATAAAATAAAGTTAAGTAAACCAAAATAAATTAAACTTCAATTTTACTATTTTGTATTTTTTGTATTTTATGTGTATTGTTTTGTAAGTTTTAGATTGTTTAACTTTGTAGAGGAATGTGATTCAAACTACATAACTCACAAAAATAGCCACAATAGCCACAAACTAGATAAAGCTGAATAAACAATGCTCAAACATTAAAATACATCTAATCCAGGTAAAGTGACCCAAGTGGCCAAAGATCCACTACAAAGACAGTTCTTCTCATTTCGCAGACACATATTGCTGTTTAAACGTCCTGCCACCACCTGGTATACAAAACCTATTTAACTGTCAGTCCTTCATGTAGCATCACAGTTTAACTTCAGCCTTGCCACGACTGAGAGCCCTGACAGCACATAAACGGCTCCGTCTATAAATAATAAATGCCTTTTGGTTTTTCACCTACCGCTCCTAAAATGTCTGCCTTCCTCAAGATCCCGTCACTCAGTCAGTCATTCACACACATGTGGGGAAACTTTCGGCTCTTGCCCCCAGACGTCTGTGCGGCATCACATAAGTAATTAAGCAGATATCAAAGTAGTGAAGGATCCCGTCTGGGCCGACGGAGCTCTGTGTGACGGCAGAGAGGTGCTGCACATTCTGTCTCCAGCTTTTCCTGTGGAGAGTTGCCTTGCCGTGTGTGTGTGTGTGCGCGCGCGCATGTGTGTGTGTGTGTGTATGTGAGTGTGTTTGTGTTAGAGCACTTTGACTGGGTGGGAGTGCATATCTCCACCCCCTCCCCTTTCCTCTCCCTCCACAAAGATCCAGCCAGGAGGGAGGCCCCAGAGAGAGCAGCAGTCATCTGAGAGACACAAGCATAGACAGACATAGCACAGGATACATTCAGACACACTGTGATGCACAGTCACAAAGTACAACACACAGGCATAGTGCATACAGCCATCACAGACATGGAGCCTACTGTACCACAAAGACACAAACTGCACAACACAATACACAGACATGTTAAGTACAAGCCACCACAAAATATAACACATCACACACACACACACACACACACACACACACAAACACACGCACACACACACACACACACATACACACACACACACACAAACACAAACAGACACAACTCCCAAGCGGAGCAGAGAAAGCACAGCAGATTATGGATTCAGATGAGGCAAAGAAACTGTGGAAAAAAATTGCCAGGGTAACAGACACCTAATATAGCTACTACTATTTGTGTTTTCAGATATCAAATGGCCAAAACCTCATCACACACACACACACACACGTGTGCGCTCTCGCACACCCACACAGCTCCTTCTCATGGGCATTTGGAGGTACATTGTATTCAAATGGCTAGCTGCATCATTTTGATCATGTCTGTTTTCCTTCCCCCACAGATAACATCACAGGTGGATCAAACATGCCTTGTGTTGGTGCTCTGGGGACTGAAGAGTGGAGAGGGGCTACAACCACAGCATCTCTGATCTTTTCATCAATAGATTGTCATCTTGCGGTGGGTGGTCGCTGGAAAATAGGAAGCTCCAATAAACACCGGTAGGGGTCATTTCTCTTCATCCAAACCTCAGGGCTGCATGGCACGTCTCAAATGCCCTGCACCATGCCCTGGGTCATTTCAGCATGGGATTGGGTGATGTCTTGAGACACACCATACATTAAGGAGAGTCCCACTAACACGAATGTTCTCAGAGACAGATGGTGCAGGTTGCAAGGAACTGACAGAGAGTGTAAGCATGCATAAGCTCTCCGAGGTCCAGAGTGCCTTGCTGATGGCATCAACATCCATTACGGAGACCACATGTCTATACTTAACCAGTTTCCTGCTCTCTGGCAGGGTATTGATAATGGGCCCATCTGCTATCGGCAGGGCCGATGTGACGCCCCTCACATCAGCAAAGAGCTGAGACAGCACCTGCCACGAGTAAACAATCCCAGTCCACTCCCCAGAGGCGTGAGATTGGCTAAGCATGCTACTGGAGGAAAAACACACTTGTATTGTTTATGGTCAACATTAGAGAGAGAGAGAGAGAGAGGTTGCTACATTTTTGTGACAGACTTTGTAATATGAGGACTTTTAAGATCAGTCGATATGCAGATGTTGTTACAACTGCTTTTGGTAGCAGGCAAGTGTATTGCATCAATATACGTCTTGCATTTACGTAGAAGATGATATTTTAAAACATATATTTAATATTGTTGAGATACAATGTGTAGGGACATAATGCAAAAACAAAAACAAAACCACCCCCCCCCCCCCCCCCAACACACACACTCACGCTTAATAGTCAAGAATGTGGTTTATATCCCTTGGCAGACCCAGGTTGTCTGACTTTTCCAGAATATTCTTTGTTTCCTGTAATGCTGATGTTGTTCCAGTCCGGCCCCCTCTGCCTGACTGGCACTGGCCGCTCACTGCCCCAAGGGAACTATTTTTCTGGAATAGGTCACACACCAATAATCAGTTTTACTGCTCTATCCCACAACCCTTTATTTAGTCAGAACAGTGCACACACATCTAAAAGGCTCTCCATTTTACCCCTCCTGCTAAACTTCATTCTATTACTGGTAAGAGAAATTACACAATCTGCATGAAGCTATATTTGCCCCATCTTTGGTGATAAAATACATACGGTCCTTTTCATGAATTAACCCAACAGGCTGGTTGTGTTTTTAAGATACTTGGAAAAACATTCTAATAAAGGTTTTTATTTGCCCGACAACCATTGTTAATAGGTGTGCTTCCTCCTTAATATAAATTGTGACTTAATTGGGTAATGCTAATATTTACTACCATTTAAAGTTTAAAGAATTGTGTTTTCTTTAATTGAAGGCATAAATATATCATAGCTGCTGAATAAGTCATGGTCAACTGTGGCAGATATTTTATTCATTAGGATGTGATTTGCTGACGGGATCTTTTTTTCCAAATCTAAACTCCCATAAGTCAGCCAGCAGTTTTGGTGGTGTCGCAACTTTGAGAGACTCCAGTTGGAGTCTTTGTTAATCAAGGCATTAATATCTAAAATGATGAAACCTTTACCTGGTCCCTGTTGTTTTGGGCTTTCATGTTGTTGTGTTGTTGTTGTTTGCAGCTTCATCTTGTATTAATGCCATTCTCTCTGAACTCAAAGATGGCAGCTTGCCTAGTAATTCATATGCTTGTTCTCTGATGGCATCTGTCGAAATGTGCTCCCTGCATATTGGTACATACCCTGTGGGAAAAAGCAAACCCAGGCCTCTGACTGAGTGGGATGTAAGCGTTTTCTTAACTGGGGCACTTGCTCCAAAAAGGAGGAAAAAAGGGGAAAAGAAGTTAAAGGCCAACGCTGTTGTCACTCAGGCAATAGCTGTCACAGCGAAGCAGAAAAAAAAATGGCCATGCACACAGACTCTCAGAAAAATATACTGGATCATTTTTATGTGTTACAGATGGCTTGTGAACAAAGGAACAAAGGAATGTTTTTGAGGGGAAAAGGTTTTTCAGTAAATGAGGATAGTAATTCACAGAAATGCACATGAAGCAAATGACTTGTGATTTCATACGGAAAGATACTTGTCTTTACCGGCAGAAAGATCATACGTTTGCAGAGGAAATCTAATCAAGGATGACAGGATTTGGGGATTGCAGCAGCTCGTGCTGTTCCTGTATATCCTGTATATGAGAAGGATGGATGAGAGACAATGAGTGAAGAGATTTCCTTCCCCAGTCATTTGTTTTCTGACTGAGGCTGCCTTTTTCACAGTCCAGTCCCCCCACCCCTCAGCCTGTCCCTCCTCCCCCGACACACATCATCTTGAGGGGGTGCATAATGGATGAGCCGGCAGAGGCCCAGCCTATGTCGTGTATTCCAGGAAGTGATTCATTTTTAGTCATCCCCCCACCAACACTAACACCAAAGGGTCAAAGAGGTCCTGAGAAGTGTTAGGGTGCTCTGTCCTGATATGTCTTTACAAGGCTATCCTTATGCAGTGCAAAGGTAAAAAAAAAGATTTTACTGGACTGCCACAGGTCCATGGTGGTACAAAAACAGCAACAACAACAACACAAATGTTTTTCCTTACAATTTAAGATTTTAAAATTTTAAGAGATTTTAAGAATCCATGAAAATATTATTTTTACAACTAGCTGTTTAGACACTAATTTGAGCATTTCAAATGAGTAAATCAATAGATCTATTGCTGCTAACGGTTTCTGACTACTTGGTGATAAAATAGTTAGTAATGCATTGTCACACACAGTGAACTGATTTCTTTTGCTTTTGAAAGTTTTTGGAAGCAAAGAAGTGGCATGTGCAATTCTCTATACCCCATTAGTAAAGCTAATGATCTGCTACATTTGAATTGCACTGATATGCAGAAAGGCAGCTATTGCATTTTATCTCAATAAACATTCCTCATGTTTCTTCTGTGTACAAAAACACTAGTGTGTTTGCGATGCAGCAGCTTATAGGTGATATAAACTTTTACACAATGAAAAACTGAACCAATAATAGTAGAATACACAGTACACACTATTTAATGAATAATCAGTGTTCTTTACTGTACATTATTACAGAGAGTGACTATATTATATGTAATACATGAAAGACAATTTAATAAGAAATGTTATGTTTCAATGCATCAATATGTGAGCATACATAAAGAGTATTGAGCATTGAGTTCCTGTCCATCTCAGACCTAAAGCTGGGTCCATCAGGACAGACAGAGCCACAGAGGAGGCTACAGTCTGGCAGCACCTTTAGCTTTATCTCTGTCATGTCAAAACACACAGCTTACCCAGTGATAAGGAGGAAGCACCCTGTCTGTGTCTGAGATGGTCGTTTTTGTGTGCGTCATGTCTTGTACAAACATACTCAGTCAAATCTTCTTGGCCCTCCTCAGCACACATCTCCCAGCCCAGCCCAGTCTGGGAAACATAAGTAAGCGCAGCGTCAGGCACCTCTGCTGGCTGGTGAGTGGAGCTGACTACATCCCCAGCTGGCTGTCTAACAACCTATTCATCTCTGAATCTTGTGGAAAAGTACAGCCACGATACTGTCAAAAGGATAAGGAAATAAATTGCTCATCTATAATAATCAGTAAATATATTCTGATTAGATTTGGATAAATCACATTCTGTTAATAGTGATGGTGATTATCTTAATGGATGTATTGAATTTCACTGCACCTGAAAATACAACAAAGTTTCCACACTAGTCACTGTTCAAAAAGCTACTCTTAAATGCCCGAAGGGTGTTTCAGAGCAAAACTAACATCTTTTTGCTGTCAGGCCTTGTGCTGATTGGTCAAGTTGGGCAGACCATTGTGAAACATCTGTGGCCAATTACAGCATGGCGTGCAAGCCATCAACGCAGCCTCTAGCCAGGACGAGCCAAATGGAAAGAGATCACTGATGTCCAGAGAGGAAAGCAACAGCGGACAAGAGAGAGTGTTGAGAGGAAGCCTTTGAATGGATCCAACTGTCCAATTGCATCCGTCTGCCAGATAAACGCAGCCTTTGTGTGCATGTTAGCTGCTGGCAGTCAGTGAGCCAGGTAAGAGATGAAAGAGCGTTGGAGCAGGTTGACCATGGGCAGGATGTGGCCACTGAGCAGACGTTCACACTTTACAGGATTCTCAGGAAGCCGAGGCCCGATCTCTAATATGAGGCTGGTGCCACTGGCTGGACAAAAAGTGTGACTGTACATGAATATGTTTGTGAGGCCACATTTATATTGTATATATATATATATTACATTACATTTGGCTGACGCTTTTTAGCCAAAGCGACTAACAACATAGTAAACAGTTTAAGTTTTAGAGCAGTTCTCAACAATTTTAGGACAATTTAAAAACATTAGAGTACAGTAAGAATAAGTGCATCAGTGAGTGCTGTTTTTAACAGTTACTTGTCAGTTTGAGACGGCTGGTGAGTGCTAGGATCAGTAAGACTTGTTGTAAGTGTTGTATATATATATATATATATATATATATATATATATATATATATATATATATATATATATATATATATATATATTTAATATAATATATTAATTAATATAATATATTAATTAATAATATATATATTATATTTGGGGCAGCCGTGGCCTACTGGTTAGCGATTTGGACTTGTAACCGGTTGCCAGTTTGAACCCTGACCAGTAGGCACGGCTGAAGTGCCCTTGAGCAAGGCACCTAACCCCTCACTGCTCCCTGAGTGCCGCTGTTGTTGCAGGCAGCTCACTGCGCCGGGATTAGTGTGTGCTTCACCTCACTGTGTGTTCACTGTACAGTATGCTGAGTGTGTTTCACTAATTCACGGATTGGGATAAATGCAGAGACTAAATTTCCCTCACGGGATCAAAAGAGTACTTATACTTATACTATACTTATACTTATATTGTGGATTATGGGAAAGAAATCCTATCTATATTTAGGGGTCTATTAAACTTCCAATATTTTTTAAAAGACAACTCTGCCCTGTCTTCTGTCTAGATTGCATGTTCTTTGTGTTACATTCTAGTCACGTTTGCACATGATGCATGTCTACAGATTTGGAGTTGGGGTTATGGAATGTATCTGGGTGTCGATAATCTCTCATTATAAACCAGTAAGTGATTATTTGTCTTTCCAGAGGTGGCCAGATGTTAAGCACAAACCTGTTGTTGCTCCTTAGATTGCTGCTGGTAGTCGCGTAAGGAGCTAATGAGGCTAATGCAGTGAAGCCTTCAGCCCCCACCTACTAAAGCATCTCATAGTTCTGAACTATGGGTTCCCTCTCACTCTGACACACAAACACCCACGTGTACACACTGCACACTTCACTTGAGTGTAGTTCACAGATGTTTCCCATGTGAAATAAAATCTCACTGCCTTGTGTTTTTCCACTTCAAGAACATTTTATTCCCTATTTTTTCTTTTCATTTTTTTCTGGGCCTTGATTGCAAACAGTGCAGTGCTACGCTTTGATGTGCACCACATGGCCCATTAGCACACAGTCATTAGTTCCACACTGTGAGAGCCTTGAATAAGGCTTTATCAACCCTGGCTTTGTTTATTGGTGCCTTTGACATAAATGAGTTACTTAACTGTGGGTTAAATTCAATAATGTAAGCGTTGCATTCAAAGCTTTGGGTCCATGGATTTGTTGTTTAGTTTAAATATAGTTTACAGATGGAGTTGAATAAGAATCCAGAAGTAACTCTGAAACCAATGCAGACCATGCATTTCTCTGTGCATGAGTGTATTTTTCATGCTATTCTGCTGACCATGCAGTTTGGAATAAGCTACAACAGATTGAAGGAAATCGGACTGAAGTAAAAACAGGAGTGGTACCTGTATCTAGTTACGGGGATTATTGGAATTGGGATTAATGGTCAGCATTTATTCATTGAGTCCCTCAATGAAAGATGAAAGAAATCAACATTGAAAGTCTGAAAGTATCACCATTCTCAACATGCGTTTTTAAGGGTGCGTTTTTAAAGTTTTTTGCTCTTGCGTATGTGTGTGTGTGCATGTGTGCGTGTGTGTGTGTGTGTGTGTGTGTGCTTGTGCTAGAGGGTGGGGATGGTGTCAAAGGTGATGGCAGGGTGCTCATCTGGGAATGATTATGGTACTGATTTGAATGATTTGTGCATTAATATCTTCCTAAAATCTCTACTACTAAGAAGTTATTGAATGGTCATGGAATATATGTCATTGCATAATAAATAGAATGTTATTGAACATTTATATGATTTCATTGGCATGACATATCCTCCTGAGACCGAATCCATAGACCTATGACCCATAGACCTATCCATAGAAACTTGGTGGGCATGTAACCCCACATGGATAGCATGGAACCTCCTGTTTTCGTTTTGATCTGTAGCCCCCCCGCTGGACTGGACCCCCGAAAGGAGGGTAGAGCAGACACAGTTTTCTGTGAATATCTCGAGAACCGTAGGGTTTAGGAGGACCATTGTTTTTTTGTATGTTGATCTCAAAGGGCCATGTCAACCCATTCCATAACCACTCATTTCATGTATAGCGCCACCTAGTTAAACACAAAAAATAAGGTGTTGTAATCGCAGGTATCTGTGACCTAACAAAGTCAAAACTTCACGAAATTGGAAGTGTAGGATCATTATGACACCCTCTGAATGCATGCCAAGTTTCGTGGAATTCCGTTCATGGGGGGCCACACAATAAATTAATTTATGTTACTATACACCAACTGGCCTGTACTGTAGGTGGCCGGAGACAGTTTTCTGTGAATATCTCGAGAACCGTAGGGCCTAGGAGGTGTACCTTTTTTTTGTATGTTGGTCTTAAGGGGGCATGTGAACCTATCCCATTACCACTTATTTCATGTATAGCGCCACCTAGTTAAAAATTAAAAAGCAAAGAATTAGGTGTTTTCATCACAATATCTCTGGCTGACATGGTCAAAACTGCACGAAATTGAAAGTGTAGGATCATTATGACAACATGACACCCTCCGAATGCATGCCAAGTTTCGTGGACTTTCGTTCATGGGGGGCCTTACAATAAAATAATTTATGTGTACATTTAGTGACCGTACACCAACAAGGATTCCCAGGACACTGAAAGACCGGGGTACACGAAACTTGGTGGGCATGTAACCCCACATGGATAGCATGGAACCATCACATGTTTTGATCTGTAGCCCCCCCGCTGGACTGGACCCCCCGAAAGGAGGGTAGGGCAGACACAGTTTTCTGTGAATATCTTGAGAACCGTAGGGCCTAGGATGACCAATTTTTTGCGTATGTTTGCCTCTAGGGGTCATGTAAACCCATTCCATATGCACACATGTGCATAAACAGATACACACGCACACACATACATTCACAGTAATCCTACGTATGACACATACTCACACTGTTGCGGACCGCTCCATATTCTTTATAATAAAAATGTATATATTACTTTAGGCTTATCCAACCGGGTTGCTTAAACGTAATTGGGGTTGTTAGCGTCATGCAGTCAGCTGACGATAAAAGGCTGCTTGGCCTAACCTGCGGGGAGAGAGCGCTAATTACAGGAAGCTCTATCGGAGAGAGTTGTTACCGAGGGCATGTGAGACATGGCGGGAGCATTTTAAAGAGAGATTTTACACTGGATGTAGTACCATTGGATTCCTTGGATCGTACCCTTGTGGATTAATCCCTTTGCTTTACTATGAAGCAGCGCGGATCCTGAGCAAAATAGGACCGGCTCAAACTACTTTGTGTTGCGCACGACGGAATGGATCGGCAGCATGGCAAGATGTTTTCCTTTCTCTTGTCGAGGTGTTGCGAAGATCCCTGGTTCAAGTCGTAGGCCTACTCTGCAGTTCCCCTGGCTAGTCTCCCGCTGGTAACTCAACACTCATCTCCGAGTTCACGTTTCCCTTCCGCCAGTATAACAACCAATTCAACATATTCCATAACTCACTTTCCTTCAGTGACTCAGACTCTTTCATACTTTTACATTTTGTTTAAATATCATTTCATTTTCGATTGTATGGAGGGACAATGATTATTTAAGTTGTGTATGAATATTTTGGTTTAATTTAAACTATCACAATATATGATTTGAAACGTATAAAACGTGTTTGTGTTGTTTGATTTGTGTGATAGTTTCGCTGTAAAGGTGGCTACATTTGAATTGGCAGCTAAATACTGCCTGGCACCCCAGAGACAATTTAATCTCTAAATTTAAAAAAATAAGATTCAGATTAGTCACGTTACAACACAGTAGACATATATACGCATGCATGCACATGCACACACACAGGCACATAAACAGGCAAACACACACATGCACGCACACACACACACCCACACACACATAAACATAAACATGTACACGCACACATGCACACAATTCAAGAATTTCTCAGAATTATGAACAGGCAAGATGGGGGTGGGGTTGTATAAAATGTATATTACATGTGAAATCTATGAACTAATCATGTTTTGGTACTTGTTGTCTAGCAGATACCAGTGAGAATTGAGTGTGCATAATGCAATTCAGTGAGACAGTTAGAATCATATATGCCTTTCAGCGTGACTTATTTTTGTGGAAAACATGTGCCGGACTGGGCGGCGGACATCTCGTCAGATTTGGAGCTCTCAGGTGATGAGTGAGTGAAACAGAGATGAGGACTATGAACCTGTGCCTCAAGAAGATAGCGAGGAAGAGTAAGACTAAAAAATAAATGATCGCAGATGAAAGAAAAACATGAAAATGAAATCCACAATCCAGAAAAAAGAAATACAACTGTCCAAAAAGGCAAATAAAGTAGTCTAGAAGGATAAATAACCTTTTCCCTTATATTTGGTTAAGTTTACCCTTAATTTAATACCACTAAAAGCATAATTTGTCCATTTTTGTCTATTTTTATGGCTACCTTTTCATACTAAAACGGTCCTTTTGTCCACCACAGGGGACATGCTATACAATTTAAAATAAAAATATTTTTTTTAAAAATAAAAATTGTAAGATGTTTTTTTTAATCCTAAATAGAAAGGAAATCACAACAAAAAAGAAATTGTTGGACACTTTTTTTTCTTGGTTCCCAGGAGGATATGAAATGTGATAAACTTACACTTGCTTATTCATCTGCTGACCCTTGAACCTTTGATTGTCGAGGTCATGAACTCTTAGTTAGTGGGGATAGAGTTCACTTTGAATGATTTGAAATTGATAGTACTCAAGTTTCACAATGTTACAAAAATGGCCTTAATTATTAACCCTTGTGTGAGAGACAACTTCATAAAACCTTTTTCTCCTTCCCTATTGTAGACATCACTAGCCTAAAATGTGTTTATCTGCTATACTTATGGAATCATTTGCCGTGTATAAAAGAAACACATGGACCTGTTTTTGAAGCCTATAGTCTTTTGAAAACTAACTTGCCAATTCAATCAGTTCCCAAAAGTTGTCATATACTGCTAGCTGGACAGCGTTTTCTGTAATGAGTGCATTAAATATTCCTACCCAAAGGACAGCATAGTTGTTCGGTCTGAGTCATCCATGGCCCTGAGTTGCCCCTGCTGCTGGTAAACAGAGCCAGAGGCTGGCATTCCTCTTCAGCTGGCCCAAAGCATCAGCACTGCTATCAGTCCCTGGGGAGGCTGGCCTCACGCTCACAGGGGCCCTGCCCATCCACTGGGGTTTCCTGTATTTAAGGAACAAAGAGTTGGCACAGAAGTGAGGTGGGGTGATGCTGGCACAACTTGGCAGGACCTACAGGAAGAATATCTGGTCTGTATTCAAAGTGCCGAAACAGCATTACAAGCATGAAAAACAAAAATAGACAAACGTTTCGGGCCTAGCCCATCATCATGTCTCAGGTTCGGGAAGACATGATAGAGAGAGAGAGAGAGAGATAGTTAGATAGATAGATAGGCAGCCGTGGCCTACTGGTTAGCACTTCAGACTTGTAACCGGAGGGTTGCCGGTTCGAACCCCGACCAGTAGGCCACGGCTGAAGTGCCCTTGAGCAAGGCACCTAACCCCTCACTGCTCCCCGAGCGCCGCTGTTGTTGCAGGCAGCTCACTGCGCTGGGATTAGTGTGTGCTTCACCTCACTGT